>NW_026290755.1:102500-397500 GCF_023373465.1 Oncorhynchus keta | reverse complement strand
GCTCAGTCACACAGTGTTCATATTGCTGACAGATGGACATGCCAGAGAACAGCTCAATACCTGACGGCTCAGTCACACAGTGTTCATATTGCTGACAGATGGACATGCCAGAGAACAGCTCAATACCTGACGGCTCAGTCACACAGTGTTCATATTGCTGACAGATGGACATGCCAGAGAACAGCTCAATACCTGACGGCTCAGTCACACAGTGTTCATATTGCTGACAGATGGACATGCCAGAGAACAGCTCAATACCTGACGGCTCAGTCACACAGTGTTCATATTGCTGACAGATGGACATGCCAGAGAACAGCTCAATACCTGACGGCTCAGTCACACAGTGTTCATATTGCTGACAGATGGACATGCCAGAGAACAGCTCAATACCTGACGGCTCAGTCACACAGTGTTCATATTGCTGACAGATGGACATGCCAGAGAACAGCTCAGCTCAATACCTGACGGCTCAGTCACACAGTGTTCATATTGCTGACAGATGGACATGCCAGAGAACAGCTCAATACCTGACGGCTCAGTCACACAGTGTTCATATTGCTGACAGATGGACATGCCAGAGAACAGCTCAATACCTGACGGCTCAGTCACACAGTGTTCATATTGCTGACAGATGGACATGCCAGAGAACAGCTCAATACCTGACGGCTCAGTCACACAGTGTTCATATTGCTGACAGATGGACATGCCAGAGAACAGCTCAATGCCTGACGGCTCAGTCACACAGTGTTCATATTGCTGACAGATGGACATGCCAGAGAACAGCTCAATACCTGACGGCTCAGTCACACAGTGTTCATATTGCTGACAGATGGACATGCCAGAGAACAGCTCAATACCTGACGGCTCAGTCACACAGCACACAGTGTTCATATTGCTGACAGATGGACATGCCAGAGAACAGCTCAATACCTGACGGCTCAGTCACACAGTGTTCATATTGCTGACAGATGGACATGCCAGAGAACAGCTCAATACCTGACGGCTCAGTCACACAGTGTTCATATTGCTGACAGATGGACATGCCAGAGAACAGCTCAATACCTGACGGCTCAGTCACACAGTGTTCATATTGCTGACAGATGGACATGCCAGAGAACAGCTCAATACCTGACGGCTCAGTCACACAGTGTTCATATTGCTGACAGATGGACATGCCAGAGAACAGCTCAATACCTGACGGCTCAGTCACACAGTGTTCATATTGCTGACAGATGGACATGCCAGAGAACAGCTCAATACCTGACGGCTCAGTCACACAGTGTTCATATTGCTGACAGATGGACATGCCAGAGAACAGCTCAATACCTGACGGCTCAGTCACACAGTGTTCATATTGCTGACAGATGGACATGCCAGAGAACAGCTCAATACCTGACGGCTCAGTCACACAGTGTTCATATTGCTGACAGATGGACACGCCAGAGAACAGCTCAATACCTGACGGCAGTGTTCATATTGCTCAGTCACACAGTGTTCATATTGCTGACAGATGGACATGCCAGAGAACAGCTCAATACCTGACGGCTCAGTCACACAGTGTTCATATTGCTGACAGATGGACAGGCCAGAGAACAGCTCAATACCTGACGGCTCAGTCACACAGTGTTCATATTGCTGACAGATGGACATGCCAGAGAACAGCTCAATACCTGACGGCTCAGTCACACAGTGTTCATATTGCTGACAGATGGACATGCCAGAGAACAGCTCAATACCTGACGGCTCAGTCACACAGTGTTCATATTGCTGACAGATGGACATGCCAGAGAACAGCTCAATACCTGACGGCTCAGTCACACAGTGTTCATATTGCTGACAGATGGACATGCCAGAGAACAGCTCAATACCTGACGGCTCAGTCACACAGTGTTCATATTGCTGACAGATGGACATGCCAGAGAACAGCTCAATACCTGACGGCTCAGTCACACAGTGTTCATATTGCTGACAGATGGACATGCCAGAGAACAGCTCAATACCTGACGGCTCAGTCACACAGTGTTCATATTGCTGACAGATGGACATCAATACAGAGAACAGCTCAATGGACCTGAACAGCTCAATACCTGACGGCTCAGTCACACAGTGTTCATATTGCTGACAGATGGACATGCCAGAGAACAGCTCAATACCTGACGGCTCAGTCACACAGTGTTCATATTGCTGACAGATGGACATGCCAGAGAACAGCTCAATACCTGACGGCTCAGTCACACAGTGTTCATATTGCTGACAGATGGACATGCCAGAGAACAGCTCAATACCTGACGGCTCAGTCACACAGTGTTCATATTGCTGACAGATGGACATGCCAGAGAACAGCTCAATACCTGACGGCTCAGTCACACAGTGTTCATATTGCTGACAGATGGACATGCCAGAGAACAGCTCAATACCTGACGGCTCAGTCACACAGTGTTCATATTGCTGACAGATGGACATGCCAGAGAACAGCTCAATGCCTGACGGCTCAGTCACACAGTGTTCATATTGCTGACAGATGGACATGCCAGAGAACAGCTCAATACCTGACGGCTCAGTCACACAGTGTTCATATTGCTGACAGATGGACATGCCAGAGAACAGCTCAATACCTGACGGCTCAGTCACACAGTGTTCATATTGCTGACAGATGGACATGCCAGAGAACAGCTCAATACCTGACGGCTCAGTCACACAGTGTTCATATTGCTGACAGATGGACATGCCAGAGAACAGCTCAATACCTGACGGCTCAGTCACACAGTGTTCATATTGCTGACAGATGGACATGCCAGAGAACAGCTCAATACCTGACGGCTCAGTCACACAGTGTTCATATTGCTGACAGATGGACATGCCAGAGAACAGCTCAATACCTGACGGCTCAGTCACACAGTGTTCATATTGCTGACAGATGGACATGCCAGAGAACAGCTCAATACCTGACGGCTCAGTCACACAGTGTTCATATTGCTGACAGATGGACACGCCAGAGAACAGCTCAATACCTGACGGCTCAGTCACACAGTGTTCATATTGCTGACAGATGGACATGCCAGAGAACAGCTCAATGCCTGACGGCTCAGTCACACAGTGTTCATATTGCTGACAGATGGACATGCCAGAGAACAGCTCAATGCCTGACGGCTCAGTCACACAGTGTTCATATTGCTGACAGATGGACATGCCAGAGAACAGCTCAATACCTGACGGCTCAGTCACACAGTGTTCATATTGCTGACAGATGGACATGCCAGAGAACAGCTCAATACCTGACGGCTCAGTCACACAGTGTTCATATTGCTGACAGATGGACATGCCAGAGAACAGCTCAATACCTGACGGCTCAGTCACACAGTGTTCATATTGCTGACAGATGGACATGCCAGAGAACAGCTCAATACCTGACGGCTCAGTCACACAGTGTTCATATTGCTGACAGATGGACATGCCAGAGAACAGCTCAATACCTGACGGCTCAGTCACACAGTGTTCATATTGCTGACAGATGGACATGCCAGAGAACAGCTCAATACCTGACGGCTCAGTCACACAGTGTTCATATT
Source organism: Oncorhynchus keta (assembly GCF_023373465.1). Classification (NCBI taxonomy): domain Eukaryota; kingdom Metazoa; phylum Chordata; class Actinopteri; order Salmoniformes; family Salmonidae; genus Oncorhynchus; species Oncorhynchus keta. Next base: position 393,931 of record NW_026290755.1, on the reverse strand, counting down.
GCTGACAGATGGACATGCCAGAGAACAGCTCAGTCACATACCAGATGGACGGCTCAGTCACACAGTGTTCATATTGCTGACAGATGGACATGCCAGAGAACAGCTCAATACCTGACGGCTCAGTCACACAGTGTTCATATTGCTGACAGATGGACATGCCAGAGAACAGCTCAATACCTGACGGCTCAGTCACACAGTGTTCATATTGCTGACAGATGGACATGCCAGAGAACAGCTCAATACCTGACGGCTCAGTCACACAGTGTTCATATTGCTGACAGATGGACATGCCAGAGAACAGCTCAATACCTGACGGCTCAGTCACACAGTGTTCATATTGCTGACAGATGGACATGCCAGAGAACAGCTCAATACCTGACGGCTCAGTCACACAGTGTTCATATTGCTGACAGATGGACATGCCAGAGAACAGCTCAATACCTGACGGCTCAGTCACACAGTGTTCATATTGCTGACAGATGGACATGCCAGAGAACAGCTCAATACCTGACGGCTCAGTCACACAGTGTTCATATTGCTGACAGATGGACATGCCAGAGAACAGCTCAATACCTGACGGCTCAGTCACACAGTGTTCATATTGCTGACAGATGGACATGCCAGAGAACAGCTCAATACCTGACGGCTCAGTCACACAGTGTTCATATTGCTGACAGATGGACATGCCAGAGAACAGCTCAATACCTGACGGCTCAGTCACACAGTGTTCATATTGCTGACAGATGGACATGCCAGAGAACAGCTCAATACCTGACGGCTCAGTCACACAGTGTTCATATTGCTGACAGATGGACATGCCAGAGAACAGCTCAATACCTGACGGCTCAGTCACACAGTGTTCATATTGCTGACAGATGGACATGCCAGAGAACAGCTCAATACCTGACGGCTCAGTCACACAGTGTTCATATTGCTGACAGATGGACATGCCAGAGAACAGCTCAATACCTGACGGCTCAGTCACACAGTGTTCATATTGCTGACAGATGGACATGCCAGAGAACAGCTCAATACCTGACGGCTCAGTCACACAGTGTTCATATTGCTGACAGATGGACATGCCAGAGAACAGCTCAATACCTGACGGCTCAGTCACACAGTGTTCATATTGCTGACAGATGGACATGCCAGAGAACAGCTCAATACCTGACGGCTCAGTCACACAGTGTTCATATTGCTGACAGATGGACATGCCAGAGAACAGCTCAATACCTGACGGCTCAGTCACACAGTGTTCATATTGCTGACAGATGGACATGCCAGAGAACAGCTCAATACCTGACGGCTCAGTCACACAGTGTTCATATTGCTGACAGATGGACATGCCAGAGAACAGCTCAATACCTGACGGCTCAGTCACACAGTGTTCATATTGCTGACAGATGGACATGCCAGAGAACAGCTCAATGGACCTGACGGCTCAGTCACACAGTGTTCATATTGCTGACAGATGGACATGCCAGAGAACAGCTCAATACCTGACGGCTCAGTCACACAGTGTTCATATTGCTGACAGATGGACATGCCAGAGAACAGCTCAATACCTGACGGCTCAGTCACACAGTGTTCATATTGCTGACAGATGGACATGCCAGAGAACAGCTCAATACCTGACGGCTCAGTCACACAGTGTTCATATTGCTGACAGATGGACATGCCAGAGAACAGCTCAATACCTGACGGCTCAGTCACACAGTGTTCATATTGCTGACAGATGGACATGCCAGAGAACAGCTCAATACCTGACGGCTCAGTCACACAGTGTTCATATTGCTGACAGATGGACATGCCAGAGAACAGCTCAATACCTGACGGCTCAGTCACACAGTGTTCATATTGCTGACAGATGGACATGCCAGAGAACAGCTCAACACAGTGTTCACCTGAGAGAACGGCCTCAGTCACACAGTGTTCATATTGCTGACAGATGGACATGCCAGAGAACAGCTCAATACCTGACGGCTCAGTCACACAGTGTTCATATTGCTGACAGATGGACATGCCAGAGAACAGCTCAATACCTGACGGCTCAGTCACACAGTGTTCATATTGCTGACAGATGGACATGCCAGAGAACAGCTCAATACCTGACGGCTCAGTCACACAGTGTTCATATTGCTGACAGATGGACATGCCAGAGAACAGCTCAATACCTGACGGCTCAGTCACACAGTGTTCATATTGCTGACAGATGGACATGCCAGAGAACAATACCTGAAGTCACCTGTTCATATTGCTGACAGATGGACATGCCAGAGAACAGCTCAATACCTGACAGTGTTCATATTGCTGACAGATGGACATGCCAGAGAACAGCTCAATACCTGACGGCTCAGTCACACAGTGTTCATATTGCTGACAGATGGACATGCCAGAGAACAGCTCAATACCTGACGGCTCAGTCACACAGTGTTCATATTGCTGACAGATGGACATGCCAGAGAACAGCTCAATACCTGACGGCTCAGTCACACAGTGTTCATATTGCTGACAGATGGACATGCCAGAGAACAGCTCAATACCTGACGGCTCAGTCACACAGTGTTCATATTGCTGACAGATGGACATGCCAGAGAACAGCTCAATACCTGACGGCTCAGTCACACAGTGTTCATATTGCTGACAGATGGACATGCCAGAGAACAGCTCAATACCTGACGGCTCAGTCACACAGTGTTCATATTGCTGACAGATGGACATGCCAGAGAACAGCTCAATACCTGACGGCTCAGTCACACACAGTGTTCATATTGCTGACAGATGGACATGCCAGAGAACAGCTCAATACCTGACGGCTCAGTCACACAGTGTTCATATTGCTGACAGATGGACATGCCAGAGAACAGCTCAATACCTGACGGCTCAGTCACACAGTGTTCATATTGCTGACAGATGGACATGCCAGAGAACAGCTCAATACCTGACGGCTCAGTCACACAGTGTTCATATTGCTGACAGATGGACATGCCAGAGAACAGCTCAATACCTGACGGCTCAGTCACACAGTGTTCATATTGCTGACAGATGGACATGCCAGAGAACAGCTCAATACCTGACGGCTCAGTCACACAGTGTTCATATTGCTGACAGATGGACATGCCAGAGAACAGCTCAATACCTGACGGCTCAGTCACACAGTGTTCATATTGCTGACAGATGGACATGCCAGAGAACAGCTCAATACCTGACGGCTCAGTCACACAGTGTTCATATTGCTGACAGATGGACATGCCAGAGAACAGCTCAATACCTGACGGCTCAGTCACACAGTGTTCATATTGCTGACAGATGGACATGCCAGAGAACAGCTCAATACCTGACGGCTCAGTCACACAGTGTTCATATTGCTGACAGATGGACATGCCAGAGAACAGCTCAATACCTGACGGCTCAGTCACACAGTGTTCATATTGCTGACAGATGGACATGCCAGAGAACAGCTCAATACCTGACGGCTCAGTCACACAGTGTTCATATTGCTGACAGATGGACATGCCAGAGAACAGCTCAATACCTGACGGCTCAGTCACACAGTGTTCATATTGCTGACAGATGGACATGCCAGAGAACAGCTCAATACCTGACGGCTCAGTCACACAGTGTTCATATTGCTGACAGATGGACATGCCAGAGAACAGCTCAATACCTGACGGCTCAGTCACACAGTGTTCATATTGCTGACAGATGGACATGCCAGAGAACAGCTCAATACCTGACGGCTCAGTCACACAGTGTTCATATTGCTGACAGATGGACATGCCAGAGAACAGCTCAATACCTGACGGCTCAGTCACACAGTGTTCATATTGCTGACAGATGGACATGCCAGAGAACAGCTCAATACCTGACGGCTCAGTCACACAGTGTTCATATTGCTGACAGATGGACATGCCAGAGAACAGCTCAATACCTGACGGCTCAGTCACACAGTGTTCATATTGCTGACAGATGGACATGCCAGAGAACAGCTCAATACCTGACGGCTCAGTCACACAGTGTTCATATTGCTGACAGATGGACATGCCAGAGAACAGCTCAATACCTGACGGCTCAGTCACACAGTGTTCATATTGCTGACAGATGGACATGCCAGAGAACAGCTCAATACCTGACGGCTCAGTCACACAGTGTTCATATTGCTGACAGATGGACATGCCAGAGAACAGCTCAATACCTGACGGCTCAGTCACACAGTGTTCATATTGCTGACAGATGGACATGCCAGAGAACAGCTCAATACCTGACAGTGTTCTCTGAGTCACACAGTGTTCATATTGCTGACAGATGGACATGCCAGAGAACAGCTCAATACCTGACGGCTCAGTCACACAGTGTTCATATTGCTGACAGATGGACATGCCAGAGAACAGCTCAATACCTGACGGCTCAGTCACACAGTGTTCATATTGCTGACAGATGGACATGCCAGAGAACAGCTCAATACCTGACGGCTCAGTCACACAGTGTTCATATTGCTGCTGACAGATGGACATGCCAGAGAACAGCTCAATACCTGACGGCTCAGTCACACAGTGTTCATATTGCTGACAGATGGACATGCCAGAGAACAGCTCAATACCTGACGGCTCAGTCACACAGTGTTCATATTGCTGACAGATGGACATGCCAGAGAACAGCTCAATACCTGACGGCTCAGTCACACAGTGTTCATATTGCTGACAGATGGACATGCCAGAGAACAGCTCAATACCTGACGGCTCAGTCACACAGTGTTCATATTGCTGACAGATGGACATGCCAGATGGACATGAACAGCTCAATACCTGACGGCTCAGTCACACAGTGTTCATATTGCTGACAGATGGACATGCCAGAGAACAGCTCAATGGACCTGACGGCTCAGTCACACAGTGTTCATATTGCTGACAGATGGACATGCCAGAGAACAGCTCAATACCTGACGGCTCAGTCACACAGTGTTCATATTGCTGACAGATGGACATGCCAGAGAACAGCTCAATACCTGACGGCTCAGTCACACAGTGTTCATATTGCTGACAGATGGACATGCCAGAGAACAGCTCAATACCTGACGGCTCAGTCACACAGTGTTCATATTGCTGACAGATGGACATGCCAGAGAACAGCTCAATACCTGACGGCTCAGTCACACAGTGTTCATATTGCTGACAGATGGACATGCCAGAGAACAGCTCAATACCTGACGGCTCAGTCACACAGTGTTCATATTGCTGACAGATGGACATGCCAGAGAACAGCTCAATACCTGACGGCTCAGTCACACAGTGTTCATATTGCTGACAGATGGACATGCCAGAGAACAGCTCAATACCTGACGGCTCAGTCACACAGTGTTCATATTGCTGACAGATGGACATGCCAGAGAACAGCTCAATACCTGACGGCTCAGTCACACAGTGTTCATATTGCTGACAGATGGACATGCCAGAGAACAGCTCAATACCTGACGGCTCAGTCACACAGTGTTCATATTGCTGACAGATGGACATGCCAGAGAACAGCTCAATACCTGACGGCTCAGTCACACAGTGTTCATATTGCTGACAGATGGACATGCCAGAGAACAGCTCAATACCTGACGGCTCAGTCACACAGTGTTCATATTGCTGACAGATGGACATGCCAGAGAACAGCTCAATACCTGACGGCTCAGTCACACAGTGTTCATATTGCTGACAGATGGACATGCCAGAGAACAGCTCAATACCTGACGGCTCAGTCACACAGTGTTCATATTGCTGACAGATGGACATGCCAGAGAACAGCTCAATACCTGACGGCTCAGTCACACAGTGTTCATATTGCTGACAGATGGACATGCCAGAGAACAGCTCAATACCTGACGGCTCAGTCAGATGGACACAGTGTTCACACAGTATTGCTGACAGATGGACATGCCAGAGAACAGCTCAATACCTGACGGCTCAGTCACACAGTGTTCATATTGCTGACAGATGGACATGCCAGAGAACAGCTCAATACCTGACGGCTCAGTCACACAGTGTTCATATTGCTGACAGATGGACATGCCAGAGAACAGCTCAATACCTGACGGCTCAGTCACACAGTGTTCATATTGCTGACAGATGGACATGCCAGAGAACAGCTCAATACCTGACGGCTCAGTCACACAGTGTTCATATTGCTGACAGATGGACATGCCAGAGAACAGCTCAATACCTGACGGCTCAGTCACACAGTGTTCATATTGCTGACAGATGGACATGCCAGAGAACAGCTCAATACCTGACGGCTCAGTCACACAGTGTTCATATTGCTGACAGATGGACATGCCAGAGAACAGCTCAATACCTGACGGCTCAGTCACACAGTGTTCATATTGCTGACAGATGGACATGCCAGAGAACAGCTCAATACCTGACGGCTCAGTCACACAGTGTTCATATTGCTGACAGATGGACATGCCAGAGAACAGCTCAATACCTGACGGCTCAGTCACACAGTGTTCATATTGCTGACAGATGGACATGCCAGAGAACAGCTCAATACCTGACGGCTCAGTCACACAGTGTTCATATTGCTGACAGATGGACATGCCAGAGAACAGCTCAATACCTGACGGCTCAGTCACACAGTGTTCATATTGCTGACAGATGGACATGCCAGAGAACAGCTCAATACCTGACGGCTCAGTCACACAGTGTTCATATTGCTGACAGATGGACATGCCAGAGAACAGCTCAATACCTGACGGCTCAGTCACACAGTGTTCATATTGCTGACAGATGGACATGCCAGAGAACAGCTCAATACCTGACGGCTCAGTCACACAGTGTTCATATTGCTGACAGATGGACATGCCAGAGAACAGCTCAATACCTGACGGCTCAGTCACACAGTGTTCATATTGCTGACAGATGGACATGCCAGAGAACAGCTCAATACCTGACGGCTCAGTCACACAGTGTTCATATTGCTGACAGATGGACATGCCAGAGAACAGCTCAATACCTGACGGCTCAGTCACACAGTGTTCATATTGCTGACAGATGGACATGCCAGAGAACAGCTCAATACCTGACGGCTCAGTCACACAGTGTTCATATTGCTGACAGATGGACATGCCAGAGAACAGCTCAATACCTGACGGCTCAGTCACACAGTGTTCATATTGCTGACAGATGGACATGCCAGAGAACAGCTCAATACCTGACGGCTCAGTCACACAGTGTTCATATTGCTGACAGATGGACATGCCAGAGAACAGCTCAATACCTGACGGCTCAGTCACACAGTGTTCATATTGCTGACAGATGGACATGCCAGAGAACAGCTCAATACCTGACGGCTCAGTCACACAGTGTTCATATTGCTGACAGATGGACATGCCAGAGAACAGCTCAATACCTGACGGCTCAGTCACACAGTGTTCATATTGCTGACAGATGGACATGCCAGAGAACAGCTCAATACCTGACGGCTCAGTCACACAGTGTTCATATTGCTGACAGATGGACATGCCAGAGAACAGCTCAACAGTACCTGACGGCTCAGTCACACAGTGTTCATATTGCTGACAGATGGACATGCCAGAGAACAGCTCAATACCTGACGGCTCAGTCACACAGTGTTCATATTGCTGACAGATGGACATGCCAGAGAACAGCTCAATACCTGACGGCTCAGTCACACAGTGTTCATATTGCTGACAGATGGACATGCCAGAGAACAGCTCAATACCTGACGGCTCAGTCACACAGTGTTCATATTGCTGACAGATGGACATGCCAGAGAACAGCTCAATACCTGACGGCTCAGTCACACAGTGTTCATATTGCTGACAGATGGACATGCCAGAGAACAGCTCAATACCTGACGGCTCAGTCACAGATGGACATGCCAAGAACAGTGTTCATATTGCTGACAGATGGACATGCATGCCAGAGAACAGCTCAATACCTGACGGCTCAGTCACACAGTGTTCATATTGCTGACAGATGGACATGCCAGAGAACAGCTCAATACCTGACGGCTCAGTCACACAGTGTTCATATTGCTGACAGATGGACATGCCAGAGAACAGCTCAATACCTGTCACACAGTGTTCATATTGCTGACAGATGCTCAGTCACACAGTGTTCATATTGCTGACAGATGGACATGCCAGAGAACAGCTCAATACCTGACGGCTCAGTCACACAGTGTTCATATTGCTGACAGATGGACATGCCAGAGAACAGCTCAATACCTGACGGCTCAGTCACACAGTGTTCATATTGCTGACAGATGGACATGCCAGAGAACAGCTCAATACCTGACGGCTCAGTCACACAGTGTTCATATTGCTGACAGATGGACATGCCAGAGAACAGCTCAATACCTGACGGCTCAGTCACACAGTGTTCATATTGCTGACAGATGGACATGCCAGAGAACAGCTCAATACCTGACGGCTCAGTCACACAGTGTTCATATTGCTGACAGATGGACATGCCAGAGAACAGCTCAATACCTGACGGCTCAGTCACACAGTGTTCATATTGCTGACAGATGGACATGCCAGAGAACAGCTCAATACCTGACGGCTCAGTCACACAGTGTTCATATTGCTGACAGATGGACATGCCAGAGAACAGCTCAATACCTGACGGCTCAGTCACACAGTGTTCATATTGCTGACAGATGGACATGCCAGAGAACAGCTCAATACCTGACGGCTCAGTCACACAGTGTTCATATTGCTGACAGATGGACATGCCAGAGAACAGCTCAATACCTGACGGCTCAGTCACACAGTGTTCATATTGCTGACAGATGGACATGCCAGAGAACAGCTCAATACCTGACGGCTCAGTCACACAGTGTTCATATTGCTGACAGATGGACATGCCAGAGAACAGCTCAATACCTGACGGCTCAGTCACACAGTGTTCATATTGCTGACAGATGGACATGCCAGAGAACAGCTCTGACAGATGGACCTGACGGCTCAGTCACACAGTGTTCATATTGCTGACAGATGGACATGCCAGAGAACAGCTCAATACCTGACGGCTCAGTCACACAGTGTTCATATTGCTGACAGATGGACATGCCAGAGAACAGCTCAATACCTGACGGCTCAGTCACACAGTGTTCATATTGCTGACAGATGGACATGCCAGAGAACAGCTCAATACCTGACGGCTCAGTCACACAGTGTTCATATTGCTGACAGATGGACATGCCAGAGAACAGCTCAATACCTGACGGCTCAGTCACACAGTGTTCATATTGCTGACAGATGGACATGCCAGAGAACAGCTCAATACCTGACGGCTCAGTCACACAGTGTTCATATTGCTGACAGATGGACATGCCAGAGAACAGCTCAATACCTGACGGCTCAGTCACACAGTGTTCATATTGCTGACAGATGGACATGCCAGAGAACAGCTCAATACCTGACGGCTCAGTCACACAGTGTTCATATTGCTGACAGATGGACATGCCAGAGAACAGCTCAATACCTGACGGCTCAGTCACACAGTGTTCATATTGCTGACAGATGGACATGCCAGAGAACAGCTCAATACCTGACGGCTCAGTCACACAGTGTTCATATTGCTGACAGATGGACATGCCAGAGAACAGCTCAATACCTGACGGCTCAGTCACACAGTGTTCATATTGCTGACAGATGGACATGCCAGAGAACAGCTCAATACCTGACGGCTCAGTCACACAGTGTTCATATTGCTGACAGATGGACATGCCAGAGAACAGCTCAATACCTGACGGCTCAGTCACACAGTGTTCATATTGCTGACAGATGGACATGCCAGAGAACAGCTCAATACCTGACGGCTCAGTCACACAGTGTTCATATTGCTGACAGATGGACATGCCAGAGAACAGCTCAATACCTGACGGCTCAGTCACACAGTGTTCATATTGCTGACAGATGGACATGCAGCTCAATACCTGAGAGAACAGCTCAATACCTGCCACAGCTCAATACCTGACGGCTCAGTCACACAGTGTTCATATTGCTGACAGATGGACATGCCAGAGAACAGCTCAATACCTGACGGCTCAGTCACACAGTGTTCATATTGCTGACAGATGGACATGCCAGAGAACAGCTCAATACCTGACGGCTCAGTCACACAGTGTTCATATTGCTGACAGATGGACATGCCAGAGAACAGCTCAATACCTGACGGCTCAGTCACACAGTGTTCATATTGCTGACAGATGGACATGCCAGAGAACAGCTCAATACCTGACGGCTCAGTCACACAGTGTTCATATTGCTGACAGATGGACATGCCAGAGAACAGCTCAATACCTGACGGCTCAGTCACACAGTGTTCATATTGCTGACAGATGGACATGCCAGAGAACAGCTCAATACCTGACGGCTCAGTCACACAGTGTTCATATTGCTGACAGATGGACATGCCAGAGAACAGCTCAATACCTGACGGCTCAGTCACACAGTGTTCATATTGCTGACAGATGGACATGCCAGAGAACAGCTCAATACCTGACGGCTCAGTCACACAGTGTTCATATTGCTGACAGATGGACATGCCAGAGAACAGCTCAATACCTGACGGCTCACCTGACGGCTCAGTCACACAGTGTTCATATTGCTGACAGATGGACATGCCAGAGAACAGCTCAATACCTGACGGCTCAGTCACACAGTGTTCATATTGCTGACAGATGGACATGCCAGAGAACAGCTCAATACCTGACGGCTCAGTCACACAGTGTTCATATTGCTGACAGATGGACATGAGAACAGCAGAGAACAGTGTTCATATTGCTGACAGATGGACATGCCAGAGAACAGCTCAATACCTGACGCTCAGTCACACAGTGTTCATATTGCTGACAGATGGACATGCCAGAGAACAGCTCAATACCTGACGGCTCAGTCACACAGTGTTCATATTGCTGACAGATGGACATGCCAGAGAACAGCTCAATACCTGACGGCTCAGTCACACAGTGTTCATATTGCTGACAGATGGACATGCCAGAGAACAGCTCAATACCTGACGGCTCAGTCACACAGTGTTCATATTGCTGACAGATGGACATGCCAGAGAACAGCTCAATACCTGACGGCTCAGTCACACAGTGTTCATATTGCTGACAGATGGACATGCCAGAGAGAACACAGTGTTCATATTGCTGACAGATGGACATGCCAGAGAACAGCTACCTGACGGCTCAGTCACACAGTGTTCATATTGCTGACAGATGGACATGCCAGAGAACAGCTCAATACCTGACGGCTCAGTCACACAGTGTTCATATTGCTGACAGATGGACATGCCAGAGAACAGCTCAATACCTGACGGCTCAGTCACACAGTGTTCATATTGCTGACAGATGGACATGCCAGAGAACAGCTCAATACCTGACGGCTCAGTCACACAGTGTTCATATTGCTGACAGATGGACATGCCAGAGAACAGCTCAATACCTGACGGCTCAGTCACACAGTGTTCATATTGCTGACAGATGGACATGCCAGAGAACAGCTCAATACCTGACGGCTCAGTCACACAGTGTTCATATTGCTGACAGATGGACATGCCAGAGAACAGCTCAATACCTGACGGCTCAGTCACACAGTGTTCATATTGCTGACAGATGGACATGCCAGAGAACAGCTCAATACCTGACGGCTCAGTCACACAGTGTTCATATTGCTGACAGATGGACATGCCAGAGAACAGCTCAATACCTGACGGCTCAGTCACACAGTGTTCATATTGCTGACAGATGGACATGCCAGAGAACAGCTCAATACCTGACGGCTCAGTCACACAGTGTTCATATTGCTGACAGATGGACATGCCAGAGAACAGCTCAATACCTGACGGCTCAGTCACACAGTGTTCATATTGCTGACAGATGGACATGCCAGAGAACAGCTCAATACCTGACGGCTCAGTCACACAGTGTTCATATTGCTGACAGATGGACATGCCAGAGAACAGCTCAATACCTGACGGCTCAGTCACACAGTGTTCATATTGCTGACAGATGGACATGCCAGAGAACAGCTCAATACCTGACGGCTCAGTCACACAGTGTTCATATTGCTGACAGATGGACATGCCAGAGAACAGCTCAATACCTGACGGCTCAGTCACACAGTGTTCATATTGCTGACAGATGGACATGCCAGAGAAGCAATACCTGACAGTCATGTTCATATTGCCATGCCAGAGAACAGCTCAATACCTGACGGCTCAGTCACACAGTGTTCATATTGCTGACAGATGGACATGCCAGAGAACAGCTCAATACCTGACGGCTCAGTCACACAGTGTTCATATTGCTGACAGATGGACATGCCAGAGAACAGCTCAATACCTGACGGCTCAGTCACACAGTGTTCATATTGCTGACAGATGGACATGCCAGAGAACAGCTCAATACCTGACGGCTCAGTCACACAGTGTTCATATTGCTGACAGATGGACATGCCAGAGAACAGCTCAATACCTGACGGCTCAGTCACACAGTGTTCATATTGCTGACAGATGGACATGCCAGAGAACAGCTCAATACCTGACGGCTCAGTCACACAGTGTTCATATTGCTGACAGATGGACATGCCAGAGAACAGCTCAATACCTGACGGCTCAGTCACACAGTGTTCATATTGCTGACAGATGGACATGCCAGAGAACAGCTCAATACCTGACGGCTCAGTCACACAGTGTTCATATTGCTGACAGATGGACATGCAGACGGCTCAATCACACATATTGCTGACAGATGGACATGCCAGAGAACAGCTCAATACCTGACGGCTCAGTCACACAGTGTTCATATTGCTGACAGATGGACATGCCAGAGAACAGCTCAATACCTGACGGCTCAGTCACACAGTGTTCATATTGCTGACAGATGGACATGCCAGAGAACAGCTCAATACCTGACGGCTCAGTCACACAGTGTTCATATTGCTGACAGATGGACATGCCAGAGAACAGCTCAATACCTGACGGCTCAGTCACACAGTGTTCATATTGCTGACAGATGGACATGCCAGAGAACAGCTCAATACCTGACGGCTCAGTCACACAGTGTTCATATTGCTGACAGATGGACATGCCAGAGAACAGCTCAATACCTGACGGCTCAGTCACACAGTGTTCATATTGCTGACAGATGGACATGCCAGAGAACAGCTCAATACCTGACGGCTCAGTCACACAGTGTTCATATTGCTGACAGATGGACATGCCAGAGAACAGCTCAATACCTGACGGCTCAGTCACACAGTGATTCATATTGCTGACAGATCATATTGCTGACAGATGGACATGCCAGAGAACAGCTCAATACCTGACGGCTCAGTCACACAGTGTTCATATTGCTGACAGATGGACATGCCAGAGAACAGCTCAATACCTGACGGCTCAGTCACACAGTGTTCATATTGCTGACAGATGGACATGCCAGAGAACAGCTCAATACCTGACGGCTCAGTCACACAGTGTTCATATTGCTGACAGATGGACATGCCAGAGAACAGCTCAATACCTGACGGCTCAGTCACACAGTGTTCATATTGCTGACAGATGGACATGCCAGAGAACAGCTCAATACCTGACGGCTCAGTCACACAGTGTTCATATTGCTGACAGATGGACATGCCAGAGAACAGCTCAATACCTGACGGCTCAGTCACACAGTGTTCATATTGCTGACAGATGGACATGCCAGAGAACAGCTCAATACCTGACGGCTCAGTCACACAGTGTTCATATTGCTGACAGATGGACATGCCAGAGAACAGGACATAGAGAACAGCTCAATACCTGACGGCTCAGTCACACAGTGTTCATATTGCTGACAGATGGACATGCCAGAGAACAGCTCAATACCTGACAGATGGACATGCCAGAGAACAGCACAGTGTTCATCATTGCTGACAGATGGACATGCCAGAGAACAGCTCAATACCTGACGGCTCAGTCACACAGTGTTCATATTGCTGACAGATGGACATGCCAGAGAACAGCTCAATACCTGACGGCTCAGTCACACAGTGTTCATATTGCTGACAGATGGACATGCCAGAGAACAGCTCAATACCTGACGGCTCAGTCACACAGTGTTCATATTGCTGACAGATGGACATGGACCCAGAGAACAGCTCAATACCTGACGGCTCAGTCACACAGTGTTCATATTGCTGACAGATGGACATGCCAGAGAACAGCTCAATACCTGACGGCTCAGTCACACAGTGTTCATATTGCTGACAGATGGACATGCCAGAGAACAGCTCAATACCTGACGGCTCAGTCACACAGTGTTCATATTGCTGACAGATGGACATGCCAGAGAACAGCTCAATACCTGACGGCTCAGTCACACAGTGTTCATATTGCTGACAGATGGACATGCCAGAGAACAGCTCAATACCTGACGGCTCAGTCACACAGTGTTCATATTGCTGACAGATGGACATGCCAGAGAACAGCTCAATACCTGACGGCTCAGTCACACAGTGTTCATATTGCTGACAGATGGACATGCCAGAGAACAGCTCAATACCTGACGGCTCAGTCACACAGTGTTCATATTGCTGACAGATGGACATGCCAGAGAACAGCTCAATACCTGACGGCTCAGTCACACAGTGTTCATATTGCTGACAGATGGACATGCCAGAGAACAGCTCAATACCTGACGGCTCAGTCACACAGTGTGACAGATGGACATATTGCTGACAGATGGACATGCCAGAGAACAGCTCAATACCTGACGGCTCAGTCACACAGTGTTCATATTGCTGACAGATGGACATGCCAGAGAACAGCTCAATACCTGACGGCTCAGTCACACAGTGTTCATATTGCTGACAGATGGACATGCCAGAGAACAGCTCAATACCTGACGGCTCAGTCACACAGTGTTCATATTGCTGACAGATGGACATGCCAGAGAACAGCTCAATACCTGACGGCTCAGTCACACAGTGTTCATATTGCTGACAGATGGACATGCCAGAGAACAGCTCAATACCTGACGGCTCAGTCACACAGTGTTCATATTGCTGACAGATGGACATGCCAGAGAACAGCTCAATACCTGACGGCTCAGTCACACAGTGTTCATATTGCTGACAGATGGACATGCCAGAGAACAGCTCAATACCTGTCACACAGTGCATATTGCTGACAGATGGACATGCACAGTGTCACACAGTCATATTGCTGACAGATGGACATGCCAGAGAACAGCTCAATACCTGACGGCTCAGTCACACAGTGTTCATATTGCTGACAGATGGACATGCCAGAGAACAGCTCAATACCTGACGGCTCAGTCACACAGTGTTCATATTGCTGACAGATGGACATGCCAGAGAACAGCTCAATACCTGACGGCTCAGTCACACAGTGTTCATATTGCTGACAGATGGACATGCCAGAGAACAGCTCAATACCTGACGGCTCAGTCACACAGTGTTCATATTGCTGACAGATGGACATGCCAGAGAACAGCTCAATACCTGACGGCTCAGTCACACAGTGTTCATATTGCTGACAGATGGACATGCCAGAGAACAGCTCAATACCTGACGGCTCAGTCACACAGTGTTCATATTGCTGACAGATGGACATGCAGCAGAGAACAGCTGACAGATGGACCAGCTGACGGCTCAGTCACACAGTGTTCATATTGCTGACAGATGGACATGCCAGAGAACAGCTCAATACCTGACGGCTCAGTCACACAGTGTTCATATTGCTGACAGATGGACATGCCAGAGAACAGCTCAATACCTGACGGCTCAGTCACACAGTGTTCATATTGCTGACAGATGGACATGCCAGAGAACAGCTCAATACCTGACGGCTCAGTCACTGACAGTGTTCATATTGGACATGGACAGAGAACAGCTCACAGTGTTCATATTGCTGACAGATGGACATGCCAGAGAACAGCTCAATACCTGACGGCTCAGTCACACAGTGTTCATATTGCTGACAGATGGACATGCCAGAGAACAGCTCAATACCTGACGGCTCAGTCACACAGTGTTCATATTGCTGACAGATGGACATGCCAGAGAACAGCTCAATACCTGACGGCTCAGTCACACAGTGTTCATATTGCTGACAGATGGACATGCCAGAGAACAGCTCAATACCTGACGGCTCAGTCACACAGTGTTCATATTGCTGACAGATGGACATGCCAGAGAACAGCTCAATACCTGACGGCTCAGTCACACAGTGTTCATATTGCTGACAGATGGACATGCCAGAGAACAGCTCAATGCCTGACGGCTCAGTCACACAGTGTTCATATTGCTGACAGATGGACATGCCAGAGAACAGCTCAATACCTGACGGCTCAGTCACACAGTGTTCATATTGCTGACAGATGGACATGCCAGAGAACAGCTCAATACCTGACGGCTCAGTCACACAGTGTTCATATTGCTGACAGATGGACATGCCAGAGAACAGCTCAATACCTGACGGCTCAGTCACACAGTGTTCATATTGCTGACAGATGGACATGCCAGAGAACAGCTGTTCAATACCTGACGCTCAATACCTGCTCAGTCACACAGTGTTCATATTGCTGACAGATGGACATGCCAGAGAACAGCTCAATACCTGACGGCTCAGTCACACAGTGTTCATATTGCTGACAGATGGACATGCCAGAGAACAGCTCAATACCTGACGGCTCAGTCACACAGTGTTCATATTGCTGACAGATGGACATGCCAGAGAACAGCTCAATACCTGACGGCTCAGTCACACAGTGTTCATATTGCTGACAGATGGACATGCCAGAGAACAGCTCAATACCTGACGGCTCAGTCACACAGTGTTCATATTGCTGACAGATGGACATGCCAGAGAACAGCTCAATACCTGACGGCTCAGTCACACACAGTGTTCATATTGCTGACAGATGGACATGCCAGAGAACAGCTCAATACCTGACGGCTCAGTCACACAGTGTTCATATTGCTGACAGATGGACATGCCAGAGAACAGCTCAATACCTGACGGCTCAGTCACACAGTGTTCATATTGCTGACAGATGGACATGCCAGAGAACAGCTCAATACCTGACGGCTCAGTCACACAGTGTTCATATTGCTGACAGATGGACATGCCAGAGAACAGCTCAATACCTGACGGCTCAGTCACACAGTGTTCATATTGCTGACAGATGGACATGCCAGAGAACAGCTCAATACCTGACGGCTCAGTCACACAGTGTTCATATTGCTGACAGATGGACATGCCAGAGAACAGCTCAATACCTGACGGCTCAGTCACACAGTGTTCATATTGCTGACAGATGGACATGCCAGAGAACAGCTCAATACCTGACGGCTCAGTCACACAGTGTTCATATTGCTGACAGATGGACATGCCAGAGAACAGCTCAATACCTGACGGCTCAGTCACACAGTGTTCATATTGCTGACAGATGGACATGCCAGAGAACAGCTCAATACCTGACGGCTCAGTCACACAGTGTTCATATTGCTGACAGATGGACATGCCAGAGAACAGCTCAATACCTGACGGCTCAGTCACACAGTGTTCATATTGCTGACAGATGGACATGCCAGAGAACAGCTCAATACCTGACGGCTCAGTCACACAGTGTTCATATTGCTGACAGATGGACATGCCAGAGAACAGCTCAATACCTGACGGCTCAGTCACACAGTGTTCATATTGCTGACAGATGGACATGCCAGAGAACAGCTCAATACCTGACGGCTCAGTCACACAGTGTTCATATTGCTGACAGATGGACATGCCAGAGAACAGCTCAATACCTGACGGCTCAGTCACACAGTGTTCATATTGCTGACAGATGGACATGCCAGAGAACAGCTCAATACCTGACGGCTCAGTCACACAGTGTTCATATTGCTGACAGATGGACATGCCAGAGAACAGCTCAATACCTGAGTCGTGCTCTGACAGATGGACACACAGTGTCACACAGTCATATTGCTGACAGATGGACATGCCAGAGAACAGCTCAATACCTGACGGCTCAGTCACACAGTGTTCATATTGCTGACAGATGGACATGCCAGAGAACAGCTCAATACCTGACGGCTCAGTCACACAGTGTTCATATTGCTGACAGATGGACATGCCAGAGAACAGCTCAATACCTGACGGCTCAGTCACACAGTGTTCATATTGCTGACAGATGGACATGCCAGAGAACAGCTCAATACCTGACGGCTCAGTCACACAGTGTTCATATTGCTGACAGATGGACATGCCAGAGAACAGCTCAATACCTGACGGCTCAGTCACACAGTGTTCATATTGCTGACAGATGGACATGCCAGAGAACAGCTCAATACCTGACGGCTCAGTCACACAGTGTTCATATTGCTGACAGATGGACATGCCAGAGAACAGCTCAATACCTGACGGCTCAGTCACACAGTGTTCATATTGCTGACAGATGGACATGCCAGAGAACAGCTCAATACCTGACGGCTCAGTCACACAGTGTTCATATTGCTGACAGATGGACATGCCAGAGAACAGCTCAATACCTGACGGCTCAGTCACACAGTGTTCATATTGCTGACAGATGGACATGCCAGAGAACAGCTCAATACCTGACGGCTCAGTCACACAGTGTTCATATTGCTGACAGATGGACATGCCAGAGAACAGCTCAATACCTGACGGCTCAGTCACACAGTGTTCATATTGCTGACAGATGGACATGCCAGAGAACAGCTCAATACCTGACGGCTCAGTCACACAGTGTTCATATTGCTGACAGATGGACATGCCAGAGAACAGCTCAATACCTGACGGCTCAGTCACACAGTGTTCATATTGCTGACAGATGGACATGCCAGAGAACAGCTCAATACCTGACGGCTCAGTCACACAGTGTTCATATTGCTGACAGATGGACATGCCAGAGAACAGCTCAATACCTGACGGCTCAGTCACACAGTGTTCATATTGCTGACAGATGGACATGCCAGAGAACAGCTCAATACCTGACGGCTCAGTCACACAGTGTTCATATTGCTGACAGATGGACATGCCAGAGAACAGCTCAATGTTCACCTGGACGGCTCAGTCACACAGTGTTCATATTGCTGACAGATGGACATGCCAGAGAACAGCTCAATACCTGACGGCTCAGTCACACAGTGTTCATATTGCTGACAGATGGACATGCCAGAGAACAGCTCAATACCTGACGGCTCAGTCACACAGTGTTCATATTGCTGACAGATGGACATGCCAGAGAACAGCTCAATACCTGACGGCTCAGTCACACAGTGTTCATATTGCTGACAGATGGACATGCCAGAGAACAGCTCAATACCTGACGGCTCAGTCACACAGTGTTCATATTGCTGACAGATGGACATGCCAGAGAACAGCTCAATACCTGACGGCTCAGTCACACAGTGTTCATATTGCTGACAGATGGACATGCCAGAGAACAGCTCAATACCTGACGGCTCAGTCACACAGTGTTCATATTGCTGACAGATGGACATGCCAGAGAACAGCTCAATACCTGACGGCTCAGTCACACAGTGTTCATATTGCTGACAGATGGACATGCCAGAGAACAGCTCAATACCTGACGGCTCAGTCACACAGTGTTCATATTGCTGACAGATGGACATGCCAGAGAACAGCTCAATACCTGACGGCTCAGTCACACAGTGTTCATATTGCTGACAGATGGACATGCCAGAGAACAGCTCAATACCTGACGGCTCAGTCACACAGTGTTCATATTGCTGACAGATGGACATGCCAGAGAGAACCTGAGCTCAATACCTGACGGCTCAATACCTCACACAGTGTTCATATTGCTGACAGATGGACATGCCAGAGAACAGCTCAATACCTGACGGCTCAGTCACACAGTGTTCATATTGCTGACAGATGGACATGCCAGAGAACAGCTCAACAGCTCAATACCTGACGGCTCAGTCACACAGTGTTCATATTGCTGACAGATGGACATGCCAGAGAACAGCTCAATACCTGACGGCTCAGTCACACAGTGTTCATATTGCTGACAGATGGACATGCCAGAGAACAGCTCCTGACGGCTCAATACCTGACAGGCTCAGTCACACAGTGTTCATATTGCTGACAGATGGACATGCCAGAGAACAGCTCAATACCTGACGGCTCAGTCACACAGTGTTCATATTGCTGACAGATGGACATGCCAGAGAACAGCTCAATACCTGACGGCTCAGTCACACAGTGTTCATATTGCTGACAGATGGACATGCCAGAGAACAGCTCAATACCTGACGGCTCAGTCACACAGTGTTCATATTGCTGACAGATGGACATGCCAGAGAACAGCTCAATACCTGACGGCTCAGTCACACAGTGTTCATATTGCTGACAGATGGACATGCCAGAGAACAGCTCAATACCTGACGGCTCAGTCACACAGTGTTCATATTGCTGACAGATGGACATGCCAGAGAACAGCTCAATGCCTGACCTCAGTCACACAGTGTTCTCAGATGGACACACAGTGTTCATGTTCATTGCTGACAGATGGACATGCCAGAGAACAGCTCAATACCTGACGGCTCAGTCACACAGTGTTCATATTGCTGACAGATGGACATGCCAGAGAACAGCTCAATGCCTGACGGCTCAGTCACACAGTGTTCATATTGCTGACAGATGGACATGCCAGAGAACAGCTCAATACCTGACGGCTCAGTCACACAGTGTTCATATTGCTGACAGATGGACATGCCAGAGAACAGCTCAATGCCTGACGGCTCAGTCACACAGTGTTCATATTGCTGACAGATGGACAGGCTAGAGAACAGCTCAATACCTGATGGCTCAGTCACACAGTGTTCATATTGCTGACAGATGGACATGCCAGAGAACAGCTCAATACCTGACGGCTCAGTCACACAGTGTTCATATTGCTGACAGATGGACATGCCAGAGAACAGCTCAATACCTGACGGCTCAGTCACACAGTGTTCATATTGCTGACAGATGGACATGCCAGAGAACAGCTCAATGCCTGACGGCTCAGTCGCACAGTGTTCATATTGCTGACAGATGGACATGCCAGAGAACAGCTCAATACCTGACGGCTCAGTCACACAGTGTTCATATTGCTGACAGATGGACAGGCTAGAGAACAGCTCAATACCTGACGGCTCAGTCACACAGTGTTCATATTGCTGACAGATGGACATGCCAGAGAACAGCTCAATACCTGACGGCTCAGTCACACAGTGTTCATATTGCTGACAGATGGACATGCCAGAGAACAGCTCAATGCCTGACGGCTCAGTCGCACAGTGTTCATATTGCTGACAGATGGACATGCCAGAGAACAGCTCAATACCTGACGGCTCCGTCACACAGTGTTCATATTGCTGACAGATGGACAGGCTAGAGAACAGCTCAATACCTGACGGCTCAGTCACACAGTGTTCATATTGCTGACAGATGGACATCCCAGAGAACAGCTCAATACCTGACGGCTCAGTCACACAGTGTTCATATTGCTGACAGATGGACATGCCAGAGAACAGCTCACCTGACGGCTCAGCCACACAGAGTGTAGTCGTGATCGATATACCTTACATGCACTGTAGTCTACAGCATCATCTCTGAAGAGAACTCTAGGCTGTGTTTCAGATGGCAGGGACTATAGGACTCTGGTCAAAAGTAGTGCACCGTATAGGGAATATAATGCGATTTGGGACACAGTACTAAATCGTGAAAATACTCTCTTTAGGGATAAAGACTTGGGGAAATTCCCTGGAAGAAATTACTCCACATTTTCTGTCCAAAAAGATTAGTAATGGTTGGACATACTCCATTGAGACATTTACAAGTTCTGAAATTTAGTCAGACAAATTGTGGCTTTAAGACGAATCAATCCTGTGGATTGTCAAATGGTTTCTTACTTGTATCTTCCATCAGGAGTGTGGTAGAGAGGAGTGAGATTAGGTGTCTGTGTGTCTCAGTTTACACTGGGGCCTGTGTGTCAGAACAGCCTGCAGGAAAGGCTTTGTAAGCAGGCTGGAACAGCCTGAGGCAGGCAGACTGACTCACTGTGAGGGTTTCAGTGGTTTTGCATCTCTAATGGCGCCCTACTGTATGCCCTACGTAGTGCACTACTTTTGAACAGGGTCCATAGGGTTCTGTTAAAAGTAGTGCACTACGTAGCGAATAGGGAGCCATTTGGGATGCCGGTCTGAATCATTTGAGCAGGGCTTGTGTCTCCTCTTTTAGAATATCTAAAGAACGTGATGGATATGTTGTGTGATGGATGCGCTATGTGATGGATACGTTATGTGATGGATATGTTATGTGGTATGTGATGGTACGTTATGTGATGGATACGTTATGTGGTATGTGATGGATACGCTATGTAGGATGTGATGGATACGTTATGTGATGGATACGTTATGTAATGGATACGTTATGTGATGGATATGTTATATGATGGATACGTTATGTAATGGATACGTTATGTGATGGATACGTTATGTGGTATGTGATGGATACGCTATGTAGGATGTGATGGATATGTTATGTGGTATGTGATGGTACGTTATGTGATGGATACGATATGTGATGGATGAGTTATGTGATGGATACGTTATGTGGTATGTGATGGATACGTTATGTGATGGATATGTTATGTGGTATGTGATGGTACGTTATGTGATGGATACGATATGTGATGGATGAGTTATGTGATGGATACGTTATGTGGTATGTGATGGATACGCTATGTAGGATGTGATGGATACGTTATGTGATGGATACGTTATGTGATGGATACGTTATGTGATGGATACGTTATGTGGTATGTGATGGATACGTTATGTGGTATGTGATGGATACGTTATGTGATGGATACGTTATGTGATGGATACGTTATGTGATGGATACGTTATGTGATGGATACGTTATGTGATGGATACGTTATGTGATGGATACGTTATGTGATGGATACGTTATGTGATGGATGGATACGTTATGTGATGGATACGTTATGTGATGGATACGTTATGTGATGGATACGTTATGTGATGGATACGTTATGTGATGGTAGGATGTGATGGATACGTTATGTGATGGATACGTTATGTGATGGATACGTTATGTGATGGATACGTTATGTAATGGATACGTTATGTGATGGATATGTTATGTGATGGATACGTTATGTGATGGATACGTTATGTGATGGATATGTTATGTGATGGTTATGTTATGTGGGATGTGATGGATATGTTATGCGATGGATATGTTATGTGGGATGTGATGGATGCGCTATGTGATGGATACGTTATGTAGGATGTGATGGCTACGTTATGTGGGATGTGATGAATACGTTATGTGGGATGTGATGGATACGTTATGTGGGATGTGATGGATACGTTATGTGGGATGTGATGGATACGTTATGTGGGATGTGATGGATACGTTATGTGGGATGTGATGGATATGTTATGTGGGATGTGATGAATACGTTATGTGGGATGTGATGGATATTTTATGTGGGATGTGATGGATGTGTTATGTGGGATGTGATGGATACGTTATGTGATGGATACGTTATGTGATGGTTATGTTATGTGGGATGTGATGGATACGTTATGTGATGGATACGTTATGTGATATGTGATGGATATGTTATGTGATGGAGTGATGGATACATTATGTGATGGTTATGTTATGTGATGGTTATGTTATGTGGGATGTGATGGATATGTTATGTGGGATGTGATGGATATGTTATGTGATGGTTATGTTATGTGGGATGTGATGGATATGTTATGTGATGGAGTGATGGATACATTATGTGATGGTTATGTTATGTGATGGTTATGTTATGTGGGATGTGATGGATATGTTATGTGGGATGTGATGGATATGTTATGTGATGGAGTGATGGATACATTATGTGATGGATACGTTATGTGATGGTTATGTTATGTGGGATGTGATGTGATGGATATGTTATGTGATGGAGTGATGGATACATTATGTGACTTCAGAGACAAGCCCTTTTAACCAAAGGGGGGGTGAAAAGAGAAGCCCTATTCACCAAAGGCAGACTCATTACAATAAATAAAATAAACCATCCCCACCAACATTATACACATACAGAGCTCTCACATGTTCAGCTTGAAGTGTTCTGCCTAGTTCTACTGTATAACCCAGAATGAACTGTTCTGCCTAGTTCTACTGTATAACCCAGAATGCACTGTTCTGCCTAGTTCTACTGTATAACCCAGAATGCACTGTTCTGCCTAGTTCTACTGTATAACCCAGAATGCACTGTTCTGCCTAGTTCTACTGTATAACCCAGAATGAACTGTTCTGCCTAGTTCTACTGTATAACCCAGAATGAACTGTTCTGCCTAGTTCTACTGTATAACCCAGAATGAACTGTTCTGCCTAGTTCTACTGTATAACCCAGAATGAACTGTTCTGCCTAGTTCTACTGTATAACCCAGAATGCACTGTTCTGCCTAGTTCTACTGTATAACCCAGAATGAATTGTTCTGCCTAGTTCTACTGTATAACCCAGAATGAACTGTTCTGCCTAGTTCTACTGTATAACCCAGAATGAACTGTTCTGCCTAATTCTACTGTATAACCCAGAATGCACTGTTCTGCCTAATCCTACTGTATAACCCAGAATGAACTGTTCTGCCTAGTTCTACTGTATAACCCAGAATGAACTGTTCTGCCTAGTTCTACTGTATAACCCAGAATGAACTGTTCTGCCTAGTTCTACTGTATAACCCAGAATGAACTGTTCTGCCTAGTTCTACTGTATAACCCAGAATGAACTGTTCTGCCTAGTTCTACTGTATAACCCAGAATGAACTGTTCTGCCTAGTTCTACTGTATAACCCAGAATGAACTGTTCTGCCTAGTTCTACTGTATAACCCAGAATGAACTGTTCTGCCTAATTCTACTGTATAACCCAGAATGCACTGTTCTGCCTAGTTCTACTGTATAACCCAGAATGAACTGTTCTGCCTAGTTCTACTGTATAACCCAGAATGAACTGTTCTGCCTAGTTCTACTGTATAACCCAGAATGAATGTTCTGCCTAGTTCTACTGTATAACCCAGAATGAACTGTTCTGCCTAGTTCTACTGTATAACCCAGAATGAACTGTTCTGCCTAGTTCTACTGTATAACCCAGAATGAACTGTTCTGCCTAGTTCTACTGTATAACCCAGAATGAACTGTTCTGCCTAGTTCTACTGTATAACCCAGAATTAACTGTTCTGCCTAGTTCTACTGTATAACCCAGAATGACCTGTTCTGCCTAGTTCTACTGTATAACCCAGAATGAACTGTTCTGCCTAGTTCTACTGTATAACCCAGAATGCACTGTTCTGCCTAGTTCTACTGTATAACCCAGAATGAATTGTTCTGCCTAGTTCTACTGTATAACCCAGAATTCACTGTTCTGCCTAGTTCTACTGTATAACCCAGAATGAACTGTTCTGCCTAGTTCTACTGTATAACCCAGAATGAATTGTTCTGCCTAGTTCTACTGTATAACCCAGAATTCACTGTTCTGCCTAGTTCTACTGTATAACCCAGAATTAACTGTTCTGCCTAGTTCTACTGTATAACCCAGAATGAATGTTCTGCCTAGTTCTACTGTATAACCCAGAATGAACTGTTCTGCCTAATCCTACTGTATAACCCAGAATGCACTGTTCTGCCTAATCCTACTGTATAACCCAGAATGAACTGTTCTGCCTAGTTCTACTGTATAACCCAGAATGAACTGTTCTGCCTAGTTCTACTGTATAACCCAGAATGAATGGTTCTGCCTAGTTCTACTGTATAACCCAGAATGAACTGTTCTGCCTAGTTCTACTGTATAACCCAGAATGAACTGTTCTGCCTAGTTCTACTGTATAACCCAGAATGCACTGTTCTGCCTAGTTCTACTGTATAACCCAGAATGAACTGTTCTGCCTAGTTCTACTGTATAACCCAGAATGCACTGTTCTGCCTAGTTCTACTGTATAACCCAGAATGACCTGTTCTGCCTAGTTCTACTGTATAACCCAGAATGCACTGTTCTGCCTAGTTCTACTGTATAACCCAGAATTAATTGTTCTGCCTAGTTCTACTGTATAACCCAGAATGAACTGTTCTGCCTAGTTCTACTGTATAACCCAGAATGAACTGTTCTGCCTAATCCTACTGTATAACCCAGAATGCACTGTTCTGCCTAATCCTACTGTATAACCCAGAATGAACTGTTCTGCCTAGTTCTACTGTATAACCCAGAATGAACTGTTCTGCCTAGTTCTACTGTATAACCCAGAATGAATGGTTCTGCCTAGTTCTACTGTATAACCCAGAATTAACTGTTCTGCCTAGTTCTACTGTATAACCCAGAATGAACTGTTCTGCCTAGTTCTACTGTATAACCCAGAATGCACTGTTCTGCCTAGTTCTACTGTATAACCCAGAATGAACTGTTCTGCCTAGTTCTACTGTATAACCCAGAATGCACTGTTCTGCCTAGTTCTACTGTATAACCCAGAATGACCTGTTCTGCCTAGTTCTACTGTATAACCCAGAATGCACTGTTCTGCCTAGTTCTACTGTATAACCCAGAATTAATTGTTCTGCCTAGTTCTACTGTATAACCCAGAATGAACTGTTCTGCCTAGTTCTACTGTATAACCCAGAATGAACTGTTCTGCCTAATCCTACTGTATAACCCAGAATGCACTGTTCTGCCTAATCTACTGTTAACCCAGAATGAACTGTTCTGCCTAGTTCTACTGTATAACCCAGAATGAACTGTTCTGCCTAGTTCTACTGTATAACCCAGAATGAATGGTTCTGCCTAGTTCTACTGTATAACCCAGAATGAACTGTTCTGCCTAGTTCTACTGTATAACCCAGAATGAATTGTTCTGCCTAGTTCTACTGTATAACCCAGAATGCACTGTTCTGCCTAGTTCTACTGTATAACCCAGAATGACCTGTTCTGCCTAGTTCTACTGTATAACCCAGAATGAACTGTTCTGCCTAGTTCTACTGTATAACCCAGAATGAACTGTTCTGCCTAGTTCTACTGTATAACCCAGAATGAACTGTTCTGCCTAGTTCTACTGTATAACCCAGAATGAACTGTTCTGCCTAGTTCTACTGTATAACCCAGAATGAACTGTTCTGCCTAATCTACTGTATAACCCAGAATGAACTGTTCTGCCTAGTTCTACTGTATAACCCAGAATGAACTGTTCTGCCTAGTTCTACTGTATAACCCAGAATGAACTGTTCTGCCTAGTTCTACTGTATAACCCAGAATGAACTGTTCTGCCTAGTTCTACTGTATAACCCAGAATTAACTGTTCTGCCTAGTTCTACTGTATAACCCAGAATTAATTGTTCTGCCTAGTTCTACTGTATAACCCAGAATGAACTGTTCTGCCTAGTTCTACTGTATAACCCAGAATGAACTGTTCTGCCTAATCCTACTGTATAACCCAGAATGCACTGTTCTGCCTAATCCTACTGTATAACCCAGAATGAACTGTTCTGCCTAGTTCTACTGTATAACCCAGAATGAACTGTTCTGCCTAGTTCTACTGTATAACCCAGAATGAACTGTTCTGCCTAGTTCTACTGTATAACCCAGAATGAACTGTTCTGCCTAGTTCTACTGTATAACCCAGAATGAACTGTTCTGCCTAGTTCTACTGTATAACCCAGAATGAATTGTTCTGCCTAGTTCTACTGTATAACCCAGAATGAACTGTTCTGCCTAGTTCTACTGTATAACCCAGAATGAACTAGTTCTGCACTGTTCTGCCTAGTTCTGTATAACCCAGAATGCACTGTTCTGCCTAATCCTACTGTAACCCAGAATGAACTGTTCTGCCTAGTTCTACTGTATAACCCAGAATGAACTGTTCTGCCTAGTTCTACTGTATAACCCAGAATGAACTGTTCTGCCTAGTTCTACTGTATAACCCAGAATGAACTGTTCTGCCTAGTTCTACTGTATAACCCAGAATGAACTGTTCTGCCTAGTTCTACTGTATAACCCAGAATGAATGTTCTGCCTAGTTCTACTGTATAACCCAGAATGAACTGTTCTGCCTAGTTCTACTGTATAACCCAGAATGAACTGTTCTGCCTAGTTCTACTGTATAACCCAGAATGAACTGTTCTGCCTAGTTCTACTGTATAACCCAGAATGAACTGTTCTGCCTAGAATTCTACTGTATAACCCAGAATGAACTGTTCTGCCTAGTTCTACTGTATAACCCAGAATGAACTGTTCTGCCTAGTTCTACTGTATAACCCAGAATGAATTGTTCTGCCTAGTTCTACTGTATAACCCAGAATGAACTGTTCTGCCTAGTTCTACTGTATAACCCAGAATTAACTGTTCTGCCTAGTTCTACTGTATAACCCAGAATGAACTGTTCTGCCTAGTTCTACTGTATAACCCAGAATCTGCCTAGTTCTGTATAACCCAGAATGAACTGTTCTGCCTAATTCTACTGTATAACCCAGAATGAACTGTTCTGCCTAGTTCTACTGTATAACCCAGAATGAACTGTTCTGCCTAGTTCTACTGTATAACCCAGAATGAACTGTTCTGCCTAGTTCTACTGTATAACCCAGAATGAATGTTCTGCCTAGTTCTACTGTATAACCCAGAATGAACTGTTCTGCCTAGTTCTACTGTATAACCCAGAATTAATTGTTCTGCCTAGTTCTACTGTATAACCCAGAATTAACTGTTCTGCCTAGTTCTACTGTATAACCCAGAATGAATTGTTCTGCCTAGTTCTACTGTATAACCCAGAATTAACTGTTCTGCCTAGTTCTACTGTATAACCCAGAATGACCTGTTCTGCCTAGTTCTACTGTATAACCCAGAATGAACTGTTCTGCCTAGTTCTACTGTATAACCCAGAATGCACTGTTCTACCTAGTTCTACTGTATAACCCAGAATGAATTGTTCTGCCTAGTTCTACTGTATAACCCAGAATTCACCCTAGTTCTACTGTATAACCCAGAATGAACTGTTCTGCCTAGTTCTACTGTATAACCCAGAATGAATTGTTCTGCCTAGTTCTACTGTATAACCCAGAATTCACTGTTCTGCCTAGTTCTACTGTATAACCCAGAATTAACTGTTCTGCCTAGTTCTACTGTATAACCCAGAATGACCTGTTCTGCCTAGTTCTACTGTATAACCCAGAATGAACTGTTCTGCCTAATCCTACTGTATAACCCAGAATGCACTGTTCTGCCTAATCCTACTGTATAACCCAGAATGAACTGTTCTGCCTAGTTCTACTGTATAACCCAGAATGAACTGTTCTGCCTAGTTCTACTGTATAACCCAGAATGAATGGTTCTGCCTAGTTCTACTGTATAACCCAGAATTAACTGTTCTGCCTAGTTCTACTGTATAACCCAGAATGAACTGTTCTGCCTAGTTCTACTGTATAACCCAGAATGAACTGTTCTGCCTAGTTCTACTGTATAACCCAGAATGAACTGTTCTACCTAGTTCTACTGCATAACCCAGAATGAATGGTTCTGCCTAGTTCTACTGTATAACCCAGAATGCACTGTTCTGCCTAGTTCTACTGTATAACCCAGAATGAACTGTTCTACCTAGTTCTACTGCATAACCCAGAATGAATGGTTCTACCTAGTTCTACTGTATAACCCAGAATGCACTGTTCTGCCTAGTTCTACTGTATAACCCAGAATGAATGGTTCTGCCTAGTTCTACTGTATAACCCAGAATGAACTGTTCTGCCTAATCCTACTGTATAACCCAGAATGAACTGTTCTGCCTAGTTCTACTGTATAACCCAGAATGAACTGTTCTGCCTAGTTCTACTGTATAACCCAGAATTAATGGTTCTGCCTAGTTCTACTGTATAGCCCAGAATGAACTGTTCTGCCTAGTTCTACTGTATAACCCAGAATTAATTGTTCTGCCTAGTTCTACTGTATAACCCAGAATTAATTGTTCTGCCTAGTTCTACTGTATAACCCAGAATTAACTGTTCTGCCTAGTTCTACTGTATAACCCAGAATGAACTGTTCTGCCTAATCCTACTGTATAACCCAGAATGCACTGTTCTGCCTAATCCTACTGTATAACCCAGAATGAACTGTTCTGCCTAGTTCTACTGTATAACCCAGAATTAACTGTTCTGCCTAGTTCTACTGTATAACCCAGAATGAATGGTTCTGCCTAGTTCTACTGTATAACCCAGAATGAACTGTTCTGCCTAGTTCTACTGTATAACCCAGAATTAATTGTTCTGCCTAGTTCTACTGTATAACCCAGAATTAACTGTTCTGCCTAGTTCTACTGTATAACCCAGAATGAATTGTTCTGCCTAGTTCTACTGTATAACCCAGAATTAACTGTTCTGCCTAGTTCTACTGTATAACCCAGAATGACCTGTTCTGCCTAGTTCTACTGTATAACCCAGAATGAACTGTTCTGCCTAGTTCTACTGTATAACCCAGAATGCACTGTTCTACCTAGTTCTACTGTATAACCCAGAATGAATTGTTCTGCCTAGTTCTACTGTATAACCCAGAATTCACCCTAGTTCTACTGTATAACCCAGAATGAACTGTTCTGCCTAGTTCTACTGTATAACCCAGAATGAATTGTTCTGCCTAGTTCTACTGTATAACCCAGAATTCACTGTTCTGCCTAGTTCTACTGTATAACCCAGAATTAACTGTTCTGCCTAGTTCTACTGTATAACCCAGAATGACCTGTTCTGCCTAGTTCTACTGTATAACCCAGAATGAACTGTTCTGCCTAATCCTACTGTATAACCCAGAATGCACTGTTCTGCCTAATCCTACTGTATAACCCAGAATGAACTGTTCTGCCTAGTTCTACTGTATAACCCAGAATGAACTGTTCTGCCTAGTTCTACTGTATAACCCAGAATGAATGGTTCTGCCTAGTTCTACTGTATAACCCAGAATTAACTGTTCTGCCTAGTTCTACTGTATAACCCAGAATGAACTGTTCTGCCTAGTTCTACTGTATAACCCAGAATGAACTGTTCTGCCTAGTTCTACTGTATAACCCAGAATGAACTGTTCTACCTAGTTCTACTGCATAACCCAGAATGAATGGTTCTACCTAGTTCTACTGTATAACCCAGAATGCACTGTTCTGCCTAGTTCTACTGTATAACCCAGAATGAACTGTTCTACCTAGTTCTACTGCATAACCCAGAATGAATGGTTCTACCTAGTTCTACTGTATAACCCAGAATGCACTGTTCTGCCTAGTTCTACTGTATAACCCAGAATGAATGGTTCTGCCTAGTTCTACTGTATAACCCAGAATGAATGGTTCTGCCTAGTTCTACTGTATAACCCAGAATGAACTGTTCTGCCTAGTTCTACTGTATAACCCAGAATGAACTGTTCTACCTAGTTCTACTGCATAACCCAGAATGAATGGTTCTACCTAGTTCTACTGTATAACCCAGAATGCACTGTTCTGCCTAGTTCTACTGTATAACCCAGAATGAACTGTTCTACCTAGTTCTACTGCATAACCCAGAATGAATGGTTCTGCCTAGTTCTACTGTATAACCCAGAATGAACTGTTCTGCCTAGTTCTACTGTATAACCCAGAATGAATTGTTCTGCCTAGTTCTACTGTATAACCCAGAATTAACTGTTCTGCCTAGTTCTACTGTATAACCCAGAATGACCTGTTCTGCCTAGTTCTACTGTATAACCCAGAATGAACTGTTCTGCCTAGTTCTACTGTATAACCCAGAATGAATGGTTCTGCCTAGTTCTACTGTATAACCCAGAATGAACTGTTCTGCCTAGTTCTACTGTATAACCCAGAATGAATGGTTCTGCCTAGTTCTACTGTATAACCCAGAATGAACTGTTCTGCCTAGTTCTACTGTATAACCCAGAATGAATGGTTCTGCCTAGTTCTACTGTATAACCCAGAATGAACTGTTCTGCCTAGTTCTACTGTATAACCCAGAATGAACTGTTCTACCTAGTTCTACTGTATAACCCAGAATGAACTGTTCTACCTAGTTCTACTGCATAACCCAGAATGAATGGTTCTGCCTAGTTCTACTGTATAACCCAGAATGAACTGTTCTACCTAGTTCTACTGCATAACCCAGAATGAATGGTTCTGCCTAGTTCTACTGAATAACCCAGAATGAATGGTTCTGCCTAGTTCTACTGTATAACCCAGAAGAGAAGCAAAATGTTTTGATATCACATTGTGAGGAAGATATCTTTGTGCAGTAACTGCCTTCAACAAACACAGTGTGTATAATTAGACCCTAATTAACAGCTATAGTCCCAAAGCAAAATATGCTAAATATGTGTCATCACATTCAAAAGCACAGCAGTGCTTTATACAGGTCAGATTATACAGTACTATTTATCTATTCTATACAGGTCAGATTATACAGTACTATTCATCTATTCTATACAGGTCAGATTATACAGTACTATTTATCTATTTAATACAGGTCAGATTATACAGTACTATTTATCTATTTAATACAGGTCAGATTATACAGTACTATTTATCTATTTAATACAGGTCAGATTATACAGTACTATTTATCTATTTAATACAGGTCAGATTATACAGTACTATTTATCTATTTAATACAGGTCAGATTATACAGTACTATTTATCTATTTAATACAGGTCAGATTATACAGCATTAATAATCTATTTAATACAGGTCAGATTATACAGTACTATTTATCTATTTAATACAGGCCAGATTATACAGCATTAATCATCTATTCTATACAGGTCAGATTATACAGTACTATTCATCTATTTAATACAGGTCAGATTATACAGTACTAATAATCTATTCAATACAGGCCAGATTATACAGTACTATTTATCTATTTAATACAGGTCAGATTATACAGTACTATTTATCTATTTAATACAGGCCAGATTATACAGTACTATTTATCTATTTCATACAGGTCAGATTATACAGCATTAATAATCTATTCTATACAGGTCAGATTATACAGCATTAATAATCTATTCTATACAGATCAGATTATACAGCATTAATAATCTATTCTATACAGGTCAGATTATACAGCATTAATAATCTATTCTATACAGGTCAGATTATACAACATTAATAATCTATTCCATACAGGTCAGATTATACAGCATTAATCATCTATTCTATACAGGTCAGATTATACAGTACTATTTATCTATTTAATACAGGTCAGATTATACAGCATTAATAATCTATTTAATACAGGTCAGATTATACAGTACTATTTATCTATTTAATACAGGTCAGATTATACAGCATTAATCATCTATTCTATACAGGTCAGATTATACAGTACTATTCATCTATTTTATACAGGTCAGATTATACAGCATTAATAATCTATTATATACAGGTCAGATTATACAGTACTATTTATCTATTTAATACAGGTCAGATTATACAGCATTAATAATCTATTCTATACAGGTCAGATTATACAGCATTAATAATCTATTTAATACAGGTCAGATTATACAGTACTATTTATCTATTTAATACAGGCCAGATTATACAGTACTATTTATCTATTTAATACAGGTCAGATTATACAGTACTATTCATCTATTTAATACAGGCCAGATTATACAGCATTAATAATCTATTCTATACAGGTCAGATTATACAGTACTATTTATCTATTTCATACAGGTCAGATTATACAGCATTAATAATCTATTCTATTATACAGTACTAATAATCTATTCTATACAGTCAGATTATACAGTACTATTCTATATTATACAGCATAAATCTATTCTATAGGTCAGATTATACAGCATTAATAATCTATTCTATACAGGTCAGATTATACAGCATTAATAATCTATTCTATACAGGTCAGATTATACAGTTAATAATCTATTCTATACAGGTCAGATTATACAGCATTAATAATTATTCTATACATTAATAATCAGGTCAGATTATACAACAGTAATAATCTATTCTATCTATTTTAATAATCTATTCTATACAGGTCAGATTATACAGCATTAATATTCTATCTATTCTTAATACAGGTCAGATTATACAGCATTAATAATCTATTCTATACAGGTCAGATTATACAGCATTAATAATCTATTCTATACAGGTCAGATTATACAGCATTAATCATCTATTCTATACTAGATTATACAGCATTAATAATCTATTCTATACAGGTCAGATTATACAGTACATTAATACATCTATTTAATACAGGTCAGATTATACAGCATTAATAATCTATTCTATACAGGTCAGATTATACAGCATTAATAATCTATTCTATACAGGTCAGATTATACAGCATTAATAATCTATTCTATACAGGTCAGATTATACAGCATTAATAATCTATTCTATACAGGTCAGATTATACAGCATTAATAATCTATTCTATACAGGTCAGATTATACAGCATTAATAATCTATCTATTCAGATTATACAGGTCAGATTATACAGCATTATTATAATCTATTCTATACAGGTCAGATTATACAGCATTAATAATCTATTCTATACAGGTCAGATTATACAGCATTAATAATCTATTTAATACAGGTCAGATTATACAGTACTATTTATCTATTTAATACAGGCCAGATTATACAGCATTAATCATCTATTCTATACAGGTCAGATTATACAGTACTATTCATCTATTTTATACAGGTCAGATTATACAGCATTAATAATCTATTCTATATAGGTCAGATTATACAACATGAATCATCTATTCTATACAGGTCAGATTATACAGCATTAATAATCTATTCTATACAGGTCAGATTATACAGCATTAATAATCTATTCTATACAGGTCAGATTATACAGTCCTCATAAACAGCAGACTCCTACAGGGATAAAAGAAGCGAAGAGCAGAAGTTGATAAAAATAGACAATTGTAATGTGTTGTCAGCTGATAAATTGGGTCCAGATGAAACGTGTCAGGTTGTTGTTGAGATGACGCGGTGAGGAACATCTAGGACTGGCTCCACGCCCCCGCTTTGTCTTTCCACGGCCTCCTTCAAATTATCTCTACCTCTTTCCAAAAGTCACATGAAAAGCTTCTAGAAGTAAATCAGGCGGGAACGTAGCGAGGCTAAAACAAGTGAAATAACAAGCTGGTTTGATGTTTCAAAAGGCAGTGAAAGGTCGGTTTTGTTCAAGACAGACACACGTAGAAAGCAACAGAATAAGGGATACAGGGAGCTACGATGTTGATCCACCACAGAAGAAGAGCATGGAGAGATGAAATGGATACACCTGACAGTTGGTTAAACAAGGACTGGAGACACTCTAGTATTGTCTAGTATCTAGTATTGTCTAGTATCTAGTATTGTCTAGTGTCTAGTATTGTCTAGTGTCTAGTATTGTCTAGTGTCTAGTATTGTCTAGTACTGTATAGTGTCTAGTGTCTAGTATTGTCTAGTGTCTAGTGTCTAGTATTGTATAGTGTCTAGTATTGCCTAGTGTCTAGTATTGTAGTGTCTAGTATTGTATAGTGTCTAGTATTGTCTAGTGTCTAGTATTGTCTAGTGTCTAGTATTGTTTAGTGTCTAGTATTGTCTAGTGTCTAGTATTGTATAGTGTCTAGTATTGTCTAGTGTCTAGTATTGTCTAGTGTCTAGTATTGTAGTGTCTAGTATTGTCTAGTGTCTAGTATTGTATAGTGTCTAGTATTGTATAGTGTCTAGTATTGTCTAGTGTCTAGTATTGTCTAGTGTCTAGTATTGTCTAGTATTGTCTAGTATTGTCTAGTGTCTAGTATTGTATAGTATTGTATAGTATCTAGTATTGTATAGTGTCTAGTATTGTCTAGTATTGTATAGTATCTAGTATTGTATAGTGTCTAGTATTGTATAGTGTCTAGTATTGTATAGTGTCGAGTATTGTATAGTGTCTAGTATTGTCTAGTATTGTCCTGTCTAGTATTGTCTAGTGTCTAGTATTGTATAGTGTCTAGTATTGTCTAGTGTCTAGTATTGTATAGTGTCTAGTATTGTCTAGTGTCTAGTATTGTATAGTATTGTATAGTATCTAGTATTGTATAGTGTCTAGTATTGTCTAGTATTGTATAGTATCTAGTATTGTATAGTGTCTAGTATTGTATAGTGTCTAGTATTGTATAGTGTCGAGTATTGTCTAGTATTGTATAGTGTCTAATATTGTATAGTATTGAGTATTACATAGTGTCTAGTATTGTCTAGTATTGTATAGTGTCTAGTATTGTATAGTGTCTAGTATTGTAGTGTCTAGTATTGTCTAGTGTCTAGTATTGTCTAGTGTCTAGTATTGTCTAGTGTCTAGTATTGTATAGTGTCTAGTATTGTCTAGTATTGTATAGTGTCTAGTATTGTAGTGTCTAGTATTGTCTAGTATTGTCTAGTATTGTCTAGTGTCTAGTGTTGTATAGTGTCTAGTATTGTCTAGTATTGTATAGTATCTAGTATTGTATAGTGTCTAGTATTGTATAGTGTCTAGTATTGTATAGTATTGTATAGTGTCTAGTATTGTCTAGTGTCTAGTATTGTATAGTGTCTAGTATTGTATAGTGTCTAGTATTGTATAGTGTCTAGTATTGTCTAGTATTGTCTAGTATTGTCTAGTATTGTCTAGTGTCTAGTATTGTATAGTGTCTAGTATTGTCTAGTGTCTAGTATTGTCTATAGTAGTGTCTAGTATTGTCTAGTGTCTAGTATTGTCTAGTGTCTAGTATTGTATAGTGTCTAGTATTGTCTAGTGTCTAGTATTGTCTAGTGTCTAGTATTGTAGTGTCTAGTATTGTCTAGTGTCTAGTATTGTAGTGTCTAGTATTGTCTAGTGTCTAGTATTGTCTAGTGTCTAGTATTGTCTAGTGTCTAGTATTGTCTAGTATTGTCTAGTATTGTCTAGTGTCTAGTATTGTAGTGTCTAGTATTGTCTAGTATTGTCTAGTATTGTCTAGTGTCTAGTGTTGTATAGTGTCTAGTATTGTCTAGTGTCTAGTATTGTATAGTGTCTAGTATTGTATAGTGTATTAGTATTGTCTAGTATTGTATAGTATTGTCTAGTGTCTAGTATTGTATAGTGTCTAGTATTGTATAGTGTCTAGTATTGTATAGTGTCTAGTATTGTATAGTGTCTATTTGTATTGTAGTATAGTCTAGTATTGTATGT
This sequence comes from Oncorhynchus keta, assembly GCF_023373465.1. Classification (NCBI taxonomy): domain Eukaryota; kingdom Metazoa; phylum Chordata; class Actinopteri; order Salmoniformes; family Salmonidae; genus Oncorhynchus; species Oncorhynchus keta. The sequence continues at coordinate 356,610 of NW_026290755.1, read as the reverse complement.
CTAGTATTGTATAGTGTCTAGTATTGTATAGTGTCTAGTATTGTCTAGTATATAGTATCTAGTATTGTATAGTCTAGTATTGTATAGTGTCTAGTATTGTCTAGTGTCTAGTATTGTCTAGTATTGTATAGTATTGTATAGTAGTATTGTCTAGTATCTGTATAGTGTCTAGTATTGTATAGTGTCTAGTATTGTATAGTGTCTAGTATTGTCTAGTATTGTATAGTGTCTAGTATTGTATAGTGTCTAGTATTGTATAGTGTCTAGTATTGTATAGTGTCTAGTATTGTATAGTATTGTCTAGTATTGTATAGTATCTAGTATTGTATAGTGTCTAGTATTGTATAGTGTCTAGTATTGTCTAGTGTCTATCTAGTATTGTATAGTGTCTAGTATTGTATAGTATCTAGTATTGTATAGTGTCTAGTATTGTATAGTATTGTCTAGTGTCTAGTATTGTATAGTATCTAGTATTGTATAGTGTCTAGTATTGTATAGTATTGTATCTAGTATATTGTATAGTGTCTAGTATGTGTATAGTGTCTAGTATTGTGTCTAGTGTCTAGTATTGTCTAGTATTGTATAGTATCTAGTATTGTATAGTATCTAGTATTGTATAGTGTCTAGTATTGTATTGTAGTATCTAGTATTGTATAGTGTCTAGTATTGTATAGTGTCTAGTATTGTATAGTGTCTAGTATTGTCTAGTATTGTCTAGTGTCTAGTATTGTAGTGTCTAGTATTGTCTAGTATTGTCTAGTATTGTCTAGTGTCTAGTGTTGTATAGTGTCTAGTATTGTCTAGTATTGTATAGTATCTAGTATTGTATAGTGTCTAGTATTGTATAGTGTCTAGTATTGTATAGTATTGTATAGTATCTAGTATTGTATAGTGTCTAGTATTGTCTAGTATTGTATAGTATCTAGTATTGTATAGTGTCTAGTATTGTATAGTGTCTAGTATTGTATAGTGTCGAGTATTGTCTAGTATTGTATAGTGTCTAATATTGTATAGTGTCTAGTATTGTATAGTGTCTAGTATTGTATAGTGTCTAGTATTGTAGTATTCTATAGTGTCTAGTATTGTATAGTGTCTAGTATTGTATAGTGTCTAGTATTGTATAGTGTCTAGTATTGTATAGTGTCTAGTATTGTATAGTGTCTAGTATTGTATAGTGTCTAGTATTGTCTAGTGTCTAGTATTGTCTAGTGTCTAGTATTGTATAATGTCTAGTGTCTAGTATTGTATAGTGTCTAGTATTGTATAGTGTCTAGTATTGTATAGTGTCTAGTATTGTCTAGTGTCTAGTATTGTATAGTGTCTAGTCTAGTATTGTATAGTGTCTAGTATTGTATAGTGTCTAGTATTGTATAGTGTCTAGTATTGTATAGTGTCTAGTATTGTATAGTGTCTAGTAGTATTGTCTAGTGTCTAGTATTGTATAGTGTCTAGTATTGTCTAGTGTCTAGTATTGTCTAGTGTCTAGTATTGTATAGTGTCTAGTATTGTATAGTGTCTAGTATTGTCTAGTGTCTAGTATTGTATAGTGTCTAGTATTGTATAGTGTCTAGTATTGTATAGTGTCTAGTATTGTATAGTGTCTAGTATTGTATAGTGTCTAGTGTCTAGTATTGTATAGTGTCTAGTATTGTATAGTGTCTAGTATTGTATAGTGTCTAGTATTGTCTAGTGTCTAGTATTGTCTAGTGTATAGTGTCTAGTATTGTCTAGTGTCTAGTATTGTATAGTGTCTAGTATTGTATAGTGTCTAATATTGTATAGTATTTAGTATTACATAGTGTCTAGTGTCTAGTATTGTCTAGTGTCTAGTATTGTCTAGTGTCTAGTATTGTATAGTGTCTAGTATTGTCTAGTGTCTAGTATTGTCTAGTGTCTAGTATTGTATAGTGTCTAGTATTGTCTAGTGTCTAGTATTGTCTAGTGTCTAGTATTGTCTAGTGTCTAGTATTGTATAGTGTCTAGTATTGTCTAGTGTCTAGTATTGTCTAGTATTGTCTAGTGTCTAGTATTGTATAGTATTGTATAGTGTCTAGTATTGTATAGTGTCTAGTATTTTATAGTGTCTAGTATTGTATAGTGTCTAGTGTCTAGTATTGTATAGTGTCTAGTATTGTATAGTGTCTAGTATTGTATAGTGTCTAGTATTTTATAGTGTCTAGTATTGTATAGTGTCTAGTATTGTATAGTGTCTAGTATTGTATAGTGTCTAGTGTCTAGTATTTTATAGTGTCTAGTGTCTAGTATTGTATAGTGTCTAGTGTCTAGTATTGTATAGTGTCTAGTATTGTATAGTGTCTAGTATTGTATAGTGTCTAGTATTGTATAGTGTCTAGTATTGTATAGTGTCTAGTATTGTATAGTGTCTAGTATTGTATAGTGTCTAGTGTGTCTAGTATTTTATAGTGTCTAGTGTCTAGTATTGTATAGTGTCTAGTATTGTATAGTGTCTAGTATTGTATAGTGTATAGTGTCTAGTATTGTATAGTGTCTAGTATTAGTATTTATAGTGTCTAGTATTGTATAGTGTCTAGTATTGTATAGTGTCTAGTATTGTATAGTGTCTAGTATTGTCTAGTATTGTATAGTGTCTAGTATTGTATATTGTCTAGCATTGTATAGTGTCTAGTGTCTAGTATTTTATAGTGTCTAGTATTGTATAGTGTCTAGTATTGTATAGTGTCTAGTATTGTATAGTGTCTAGTATTGTATAGTGTCTAGTATTGTATAGTGTCTAGTATTTTATAGTGTCTAGTATTGTCTAGTATTGTATAGTGTCTAGTATTGTATAGTGTCTAGTATTGTATAGTGTCTAGTATTGTATAGTATTTGTATAGTGTCTAGTATTGTATAGTATAGTGTCTAGTATCTGTATTGTATATTGTCTAGTATTGTATAGTGTCTAGTGTCTAGTATTTTATAGTGTCTAGTATTGTATATTGTCTAGTATTGTATAGTGTCTAGTATTGTCTAGTATTGTATAGTGTCTAGTATTGTATAGTGTCTAGTGTATAGTGTCTAGTATTGTATAGTGTCTAGTATTGTATAGTGTCTAGTGTCTAGTATTGTATAGTGTCTAGTATTTTATAGTGTCTACCACCAGGTCTAGTATTGTCTAGTGTCTAGTATTGTATAGTGTCTAGTATTGTATAGTGTCTAGTATTGTTATAGTGTCTAGTATTGTATAGTGTCTAGTATTGTATAGTGTCTAGTATTTTATAGTGTCTAGTATTGTATAGTGTCTAGTATTGTATAGTGTCTAGTATTGTATAGTGTCTAGTATATGTATAGTGTCTAGTATTTGTATAGTGTCTAGTTGTCTAGTGTCTAGTTTTTATAGTGTCTAGTATTGTATAGTCTAGTATTTTATAGTGTCTAGTATTTTATAGTGTCTAGTATTGTATAGTGTCTAGTGTCTAGTATTGTATAGTGTCTAGTATTGTATAGTGTCTAGTATTGTATAGTGTCTAGTATTGTATAGTGTCTAGTATTGTATAGTGTCTAGTATTGTATAGTGTCTAGTATTGTATAGTGTCTAGTATTGTATAGTGTCTAGTATTGTATAGTGTCTAGTATTGTATAGTGTCTAGTATTGTATAGTGTCTAGTATTGTCTAGTGTCTAGTATTGTATAGTGTCTAGTATTGTCTAGTGTCTAGTATTGTATAGTGTCTAGTATTGTATAGTGTCTAGTATTGTCTAGTGTCTAGTATTGTCTAGTGTCTAGTATTGTATAGTGTCTAGTATTGTATAGTGTCTAGTATTGTATAGTGTCTAGTATTGTATAGTGTCTAGTATTTTATAGTGTCTAGTATTGTATAGTGTCTAGTGTCTATTTGTATAGTGTCTAGTATTGTATAGTGTCTAGTATTGTATAGTGTCTAGTATTGTATAGTGTCTAGGTCTATTTGTATAGTGTCTAGTATTGTATAGTATTAGTATTGTATAGTGTCTAGTATTGTATAGTGTCTAGTATTGTATAGTGTCTAGTATTGTATAGTGTCTAGTGTCTAGTATTGTATAGTGTCTAGTATTGTATAGTGTCTAGTATAGTGTATAGTGTCTAGTATTGTATAGTGTCTAGTATTGTATATTGTCTAGCTAGTATTGTATAGTGTCTAGTATTGTATAGTCTAGTATTGTATAGTGTCTAGTATTGTATAGTGTCTAGTGTCTATATTGTATAGTGTCTAGTATTGTATAGTAGTATTGTATAGTGTCTAGTATTGTATAGTGTCTAGTAGTCTATTTGTATAGTGTCTAGTGTCATATGTCTAGTGTCTAGTATTGTATAGTGTCTAGTATTGTATAGTGTCTAGTATTGTATAGTGTCTAGTATTGTATAGTGTCTAGTATTGTATAGTGTCTAGTATTGTATAGTGTCTAGTATTTTATAGTCTAGTATTGTATAGTGTCTAGTATTGTATAGTGTCTAGCTATTGTATAGTGTCTAGTGTCTAGTATTGTATAGTGTCTAGTGTCTAGTATTGTATAGTGTCTAGTATTTTATAGTGTCTAGTGTCAGGTCTAGTATTGTCTAGTGTCTAGTATTGTATAGTCTAGCATCTAGTATTGTATAGTGTCTAGTATTGTATAGTATTGTCTAGTGTCTAGTATTTATAGTAGTATTGTCTAGTATTGTATAGTGTCTAGTATTGTATAGTGTCTAGTATTGTATAGTGTCTAGTGTCTAGTATTGTGTCTATCTAGTATTGTCTAGTGTCTAGTATTGTATAGTATCTAGTATTGTATAGTGTCTAGTATTGTATAGTGTCTAGTATTGTATAGTGTCTAGTATTGTATAGTGTCTAGTATTTTGTATAGTGTCTAGTATTTTATAGTGTCTACCACCAGGTAGTATTGTCTAGTGTCTAGTATTGTATAGTGTCTAGTATTGTATAGTGTCTAGTATTGTATAGTGTCTAGTATTGTATAGTGTCTAGTATTGTATAGTGTCTAGTATTATTATAGTGTCTAGTATTTTATAGTGTCTACCACCAGGTCTAGTATTGTAGTGTCTAGTGTCTAGTATTGTATAGTGTCTAGTATTGTATAGTGTCTAGTATTGTCTAGTGTCTAGTATTGTATAGTGTCTAGTATTGTATAGTGTCTAGTATTGTATAGTGTCTAGTATTGTATAGTGTCTAGTATTGTATAGTGTCTAGTATTTATAGTGTCTAGTATTGTATTGTCTAGTGTCTAGTATTGTATAGTGTCTAGTATTGTATAGTGTCTAGTAGTTTGTACCAGTGTCTAGTATTGTCTAGTGTCTAGTATTGTATAGTGTCTAGTATTGTATAGTGTCTAGTATTTTATAGTGTCTAGTATATTGTATAGTGTCTAGTATTGTATAGTGTCTAGTATTGTATAGTGTCTAGTATTGTATAGTGTCTAGTATTGTATAGTCTAGTCTAGTATTGTCTATAGTGTCTAGTATTTTATAGTCTAGTCTACCTGTCTAGTATTGTATAGTGTCTAGTATTTTATAGTGTCTACCTAGTATTGTATAGTGTCTAGTATTGTATAGTGTCTAGTATTGTATAGTATCTAGTATTGTATAGTGTCTAGTATTGTATGTCTAGTATTTTATAGTCTAGTATTGTATAGTGTCTAGTATTTTATAGTATAGTGTCTAGTGTCTATATTGTATAGTGTCTAGTATTGTATAGTGTCTAGTATTGTATAGTGTCTAGTATTGTATAGTGTCTAGTATTGTCTAGTAGTGTCTAGTGTCTAGTGTCTGTATAGTGTCTAGTATTGTATAGTGTCTAGTATTGTATAGTCTCTAGTATTGTATAGTGTCTAGTATTGTATAGTGTCTAGTATTGTATAGTATTACAGTGTCTAGTGTCTAGTATTGTATAGTGTCTACCACCAGTGTCTAGTATTGTATAGTGTCTAGTATTGTATAGTGTCTAGTATTGTATAGTGTCTAGTGTCTAGTATTGTATAGTGTCTAGTATTGTATAGTGTCTAGTATTGTATAGTGTCTAGTATTGTATAGTGTCTAGTATTGTATAGTGTCTAGTATTGTATAGTGTCTAGTAGTGTATAGTGTCTAGTATTGTATAGTGTCTAGTATTGTATAGTGTCTAGTGTCTAGTGTCTATTTTATAGTGTCTAGTGTCTAGTATATTGTATAGTGTCTAGTATTGTATATTGTATAGTGTCTAGTATTGTATAGTGTCTAGTATTGTATAGTGTCTAGTGTCTAGTATTGTATAGTGTCTAGTATTGTATAGTGTCTAGTATTGTATAGTGTCTAGTATTGTCTAGTGTCTAGTGTTGTAGTATTGTATAGTGTCTAGTATTGTATAGTGTCTAGTATTGTATAGTGTCTAGTGTCTAGTATTGTATAGTGTCTAGTATTGTATAGTGTCTAGTGTCTAGTATTGTATAGTGTCTAGTGTCTAGTATTTTAGTATAGTGTCTAGTATTGTATAGTGTATAGTATTTTATAGTGTCTAGTGTCTAGTATTGTATAGTGTCTAGTATTGTATAGTGTCTATTGTGTCTAGTATTGTATAGTGTCTAGTATTGTATAGTGTCTAGTATTGTATAGTGTCTAGTGTCTAGTATTGTATAGTGTCTAGTATTGTATAGTGTCTAGTATTGTATAGTGTCTAGTGTCTAGTATTGTATAGTGTCTAGTGTCTAGTGTCTATTTTATAGTGTCTAGTATTGTATAGTGTCTAGTATTGTATAGTGTCTAGTGTCTAGTATTGTATAGTGTCTAGTGTCTAGTATTGTATAGTGTCTAGTATTGTATAGTGTCTAGTGTCTAGTATTGTATAGTGTCTAGTATTGTCTAGTATTTTATAGTGTCTAGTATTGTATAGTGTCTAGGTGTCTAGTATTGTATAGTGTCTAGTGTCTAGTATTGTATAGTGTCTAGTATTGTATAGTGTCTAGTGTCTAGTATTGTCTAGTGTCTAGTATTGTATAGTGTCTAGTATTGTATAGTGTATAGTGTCTAGTATTGTATAGTGTCTAGTATTGTATAGTGTCTAGTATTGTATAGTGTCTAGTGTCTAGTATTTTATAGTGTCTAGTATTGTATAGTGTCTAGTATTGTATAGTGTCTAGTATTGTCTAGTGTCTAGTATTGTCTAGTGTCTAGTATTGTATAGTGTCTAGTATTGTATAGTGTCTAGTATTGTATAGTGTCTAGTATTGTATAGTGTCTATTGTATTGTCTAGTGTCTAGTATTGTATAGTGTCTAGTGTCTAGTATTTTATAGTGTCTAGTATTGTATAGTGTCTAGTGTATTTTATAGTATTACCACCAGGTCTAGTGTCTAGTATTGTATAGTGTCTAGTGTCTAGTATTGTATAGTGTCTAGTATTTTATAGTGTCTAGTGTCTAGTATTTTATAGTGTCTAGTATTGTATAGTGTCTAGTGTCTGTATAGTGTCTAGTGTCTATAGTGTATAGTGTCTAGTATTGTATAGTGTCTAGTGTCTAGTATTGTATAGTGTCTAGTATTGTATAGTGTCTAGTATTGTATAGTGTCTAGTATTGTATAGTGTCTAGTATTGTATAGTGTCTAGTGTCTAGTATTTTATAGTGTCTAGTGTCTAGTATTGTATAGTGTAGTGTCTAGTATTGTATAGTGTCTAGTTTTATAGTGTCTAGTATTGTCTAGTATTGTATAGTGTCTAGTGTCTAGTGTATAGTGTCTAGTATTGTATATTGTCTAGCATTGTATAGTGTCTAGTGTCTAGTATTGTATAGTGTCTAGTATTGTATATTGTCTAGCATTGTATAGTGTCTAGTGTCTAGTATTGTATAGTGTCTAGTATTGTATAGTGTCTAGTATTGTATAGTGTCTAGTGTCTAGTATTGTATAGTGTCTAGTATTGTATATTGTCTAGTATTGTATAGTGTCTAGTGTCTAGTATTTTATAGTGTCTAGTATTGTATAGTGTCTAGTGTCTAGTATTGTAGTATTGTCTAGTATTGCATAGTGTCTAGTGTCTAGTATTGTCTAGTGTCTAGTATTGTATACTGTCTAGTATTTTATAGTGTCTACCACCAGGTCTAGTATTGTCTAGTGTCTAGTATTGTATAGTATCTAGTATTGTATAGTGTCTAGTATTGTATAGTGTCTAGTATTGTATAGTGTCTAGTATTGTATAGTGTCTAGTATTGTATAGTATCTAGTATTGTATAGTGTCTAGTATTGTATAGTGTCTAGTGTCTGGTATTTTATAGTGTCTAGTATTGTCTAGTGTCTAGTATTGTATAGTGTCTAGTATTGTATAGTGTCTAGTGTCTGGTATTTTATAGTGTCTAGTATTGTCTAGTGTCTAGTATTGTATAGTGTCTAGTATTTTATAGTGTCTAGTATTGTCTAGTGTCTAGTATTTTATAGTGTCTAGTATTGTCTAGTGTCTAGTATTGTATAGTGTCTAGTATTGTATAGTGTCTAGTGTCTGGTATTTTATAGTGTCTAGTATTGTCTAGTGTCTAGTATTGTATAGTGTCTAGTATTGTATAGTGTCTAGTATTGTATAGTGTCTAGTATTATATAGTGTCTAGAATTGTATAGTGTCTAGTATTTTATAGAGTCTAGTATTGTATAGTGTCTAGTATTGTATAGTGTCTGGTATTTTATAGTGTCTAGTATTGTCTAGTGTCTAGTATTGTATAGTGTCTAGTATTGTATAGTGTCTAGTATTGTATAGTGTCTAGTATTGTCTAGTGTCTAGTATTGTATAGTGTCTAGTATTGTATAGTGTCTAGTATTGTATAGTGTCTAGTATTGTCTAGTGTCTAGTATTGTCTAGTGTCTAGTATTGTATAGTGTCTGGTATTTTATAGTGTCTAGTATTGTATAGTGTCTAGTATTGTATAGTGTCTAGTATTGTATAGTGTCTAGTATTGTATAGTGTCTAGTATTGTCTAGTGTCTAGTATTGTATAGTGTCTAGTATTGTATAGTGTCTAGTATTGTCTAGTGTCTATTATTGTATAGTGTCTAGTATTTTATAGAGTCTAGTATTGTATAGTGTCTAGTATTGTATAGAGTCTAGTATTGCCTCGTGTCTAGTATTGTATAGTGTCTAGTATTGTATAGTGTCTAGTATTGTATAATGTCTAGTATTGTATAGTGTCTAGTATTATATAGTGTCTAGAATTGTATAGTGTCTAGTATTGTATAGTGTCTAGTATTGTATAGTGTCTAGTATTATATAGTGTCTAGTATTATATAGTGTCTAGTATTGTACAGTGTCTAGTATTGTATAGTGTCTAGTATTGTATAGTGTCTAGTATTGTCTAGTGTCTAGTATTGTATAGTGTCTAGTATTGTCTAGTGTCTAGTATTATATAGTGTCTAGTATTGTATAGCGTCTAGTATTGTATAGCGTCTAGTATTGTCTAGTGTCTAGTATTGTATAGTGTCTAGTATTGTCTAGTGTCTAGTATTGTGTAGTGTCTAGTATTGTATAGTGTCTAGTATTGTATAGTGTCTAGTATTGTATAGTGTCTAGTATTGTCTAGTGTCTAGTATTGTATAGTGTCTAGTATTGTCTAGTGTCTAGTATTGTATAGTGTCTAGTATTGTATAGTGTCTAGTATTGTATAGTGTCTAGTATTGTATAGTGTCTAGTATTGTATAGTGTCTAGTATTGTATAGTGTCTAGTATTGTATAGTGTCTAGTATTGTATAGTGTCTAGTATTGTATAGTGTCTAGTATTGTATAGTGTCTAGTATTGTATAGTGTCTAGTATTGTATAGTGTCTAGTATTGTACAGTGTCTAGTATTGTATAGTGTCTAGTATTGTATAGTGTCTAGTATTGTCTAGTGTCTAGTATTGTATAGTGTCTAGTATTGTCTAGTGTCTAGTATTGTATAGTGTCTAGTATTGTATAGTGTCTAGTATTGTATAGTGTCTAGTATTGTATAGTGTCTAGTATTGTATAGTGTCTAGTATTGTCTAGTGTCTAGTATTGTCTAGTGTCTAGTATTATATAGTGTCAAGTATTGTATAGTGTCTAGTATTGTATAGTGTCTAGTATTGTATAGTGTCTAGTATTGTCTAGTGTCAAGTATTGTCTAGTGTCTAGTATTGTATAGTGTCTAGTATTGTATAGTGTCTAGTATTGTATAGTGTCTAGTATTGTATAGAGTCTAGTATTGTATAGTGTCTGGTATTAGTATTGTATAGTTTCTACCATCATCGTCTACAATACACACCCAGAACCAAGCACCTAAGTACGTCTGTATCCACTACTGAACAACACAAGGTGTAGCTTTCTTCCTCCATACAAGTAAAACAGGAGATGAGTCTCCATTTCAACAGCAAATCAAACTCAGTCACATCAAATGTGAATGTCTGTCTGTTCGTCAGTAGTACCCGTCTCATCTTAACTGCCATTAGAAGTAACACTCTGGCTTTAGATAACCTCAATGTGACAATGCTGAAAAGTTGCAGGGAGGCGTTGATCTTGCCAGTAACACTGACAGATTGGTGTCAGGTTGCTGAGAGTTTAACACACTAACACAGGGCCACAACTCCTCATCACCTGAGAGTTTAACACAGTTACAGTTCCTCATCACCTCTCAGAGTTACAGTTCCTCATCACCTCTCAGAGTTACAGTTCCTCATCACCTCTCAGAGTTACAGTTCCTCATCACCTCTCAGAGTTACAGTTCCTCATCACCTCTCAGGGTTACAGTTCCTCATCACCTCTCAGAGTTACAGTTCCCCATCACCTCTCAGAGTTACAGTTCCTCATCACCTCTCAGAGTTACAGTTCCTCATCACCTCTCAGGGTTACAGTTCCTCATCACCTCTCAGAGTTACAGTTCCTCATCACCTGAGGATTTAACACAGAGTTACAGTTCCTCATCACCTCTCAGAGTTACAGTTCCTCATCACCTCTCAGGGTTACAGTTCCTCATCACCTCTCAGGATTACAGTTCCTCATCACCTGAGGATTTAACACAGGGTTACATTTCCTCATCACCTCTCAGGATTACAGTTCCTCATCACCTGAGGTTTAACACAGAGTTACAGTTCCTCATCACCTGAGGGTTTAACACAGAGTCATAGTTCCTCATCACCTCTCAGAGTCACAGTTCCTCATCACCTCTCAGGGTTACAGTTCCTCATCACCTCTCAGAGTTACAGTTCCCCATCACCTCTCAGGGTTACAGTTCCTCATCACCTCTCAGAGTTACAGTTCCTCATCACCTCTCAGAGTTACAGTTCCTCATCACCTGGGGATTTAACACAGAGTTACAGTTCCTCATCACCTCTCAGGATTACAGTTCCTCATCACCTCTCAGAGTTACAGTTCCTCATCACCTCTCAGGGTTACAGTTCCTCATCACCTCTCAGGGTTACAGTTCCTCATCACCTCTCAGGGTTACAGTTCTTCATCACCTTAGAGTTTAACACAGGGTTACAGTTCCTCATCACCTCTCAGGGTTACAGTTCCTCATCACCTCTCAGAGTTACAGTTCCTCATCACCTCTCAGGGTTACAGTTCCTCATCACCTCTCAGGGTTACAGTTCCTCATCACCTCTCTCAGAGTTACAGTTCCTCATCACCTCTCAGGGTTACAGTTCCTCATCACCTTAGAGTTTAACACAGGGTTACAGTTCCTCATCACCTCTCTCTTTCTCCAAGGTCCACACATAACTATGTTTTAGTGGAGAGGGTGAAGAATGGATGAAGTCAGAGAGAGAGAAACATGGCATCTCAGAGAGAGAGACATGGCATCTCAGAGAGAGAGATACATGGCATCTCAGAGAGAGATATACATGGCATCTCAGAGAGAGACATGGCATATCAGAGAGACAGAGACATGGCATCTCAGAGAGAGAGAGAAAAGACATGGCATCTCAGAGAGAGAGAGAGAAAGACATGGTATCTCAGAGAGAGAGAGAGAAAGACATGGCATCTCAGAGAGAGAGAGAGAGAGAGAGAGAGAGAGAGAGAGAGAGAGAGAGAGAGAGAGAGAGAGAGATGGCATCTCGGAGAGAGAGAGAGAGAGAGAGAGAGAGAGGAGAGAGAGAGAGAGAGGGAGATGGCATCTCAGAGAGAGAGAGAGAGAGAGAGAGGGGAGAGAGAGAGAGAGATGGCATCTCAGGGAGAGAGAGAGAGAGGAGAGAGAGAGAGAGGGAGATGGCATCTCAGAGAGAGAGAGAGAGAGAGAGAGAGAGAGAGAGAGAGAGAGAGAGAGAGAGAGATGGCATCTCAGAGAGAGAGAGAGAGAGAGAGATGGCATCTCAGAGAGAGAGAGAGAGAGAGAGAGAGGGAGAGAGAGAGAGAGATGGCATCTCAGAGAGAGAGAGAGAGAGAGAGAGCCCAGGGGAGGGTGACTGATGCTGAACTGGTCTTTGCCTTTTAGCCAGGAGGGGTAACAGGAGGGGCAACAGGAGGTGTAACAGGAGGTGTAACAGGAGGGGTAAGAGGAGGGGTAACAGGAGGGGTAACAGGATGGGTAAGAGTAGGTATAACAGGAGGGGTAACAGGAGGGGTAAGAGTAGGTATAACAGGAGGGGTAACAGGAGGGGTAACAGGAGGTGTAAGAGGAGGGGTAAGAGGAGGGGTAACAGGAGGGGTAAGAGGAGGGGTAAGAGGAGGGGTAACAGGAGGGGTTACAGGAGGGGTAACAGGATGGGTAAGAGGAGGGGTAACAGGAGGGGTAACAGGATGGGTAAGAGGAGGGGTAACAGGAGGGGTAAGAGGAAGGGTAACAGGAGGGGTAACAGGAGGGGTAATAGGAGGGGTAAGAGGAGGGGTAACAGGAGGGGTTACAGGAGGGGTAACAGGATGGGTAAGAGGAGGTGTATCAGGAGGGGTAACAGGAGGGGTAAGAGGAAGGGTAACAGGAGGGGTAACAGGAGGGGTAACAGGAGGGGTAAGAGGAGGGGTAACAGGAGGGGTTACAGGAGGGGTAACAGGAGGGGTAACAGGAGGGGTAAGAGGAGGGGTAACAGGAGGGGTAACAGGAGGGGTAAGAGGAGGGGGGTAACAGGAGGGGTAAGAGGAGGGGTAACAGGAGGGGTAACAGGAGGGTAAGAGGAAGGGTAACAGGAGGAGGGGTAACAGGAGGGGTAACAGGAGGGGCAAGAGGAGGGGTAACAGGAGGGGTAACAGGAGGGGTAAGAGGAAGGGTAACAGGAGGGGTAACAGGAGGGGTAACAGGAGGGGTAACAGGAGGGGTAAGAGGAGGGGTAACAGGAGGGGTAACAGGAGGGGTAACAGGAGGGGTAACAGGAGGGGTAACAGGAGGGGTAAGAGGAGGGGTAACAGGAGGGGTAAGAGGAGGGGTAACAGGAGGGGTAACAGGAGGGGTAACAGGAGGGGTAAGAGGAGGGGTAACAGGAGGGGTAAGAGGAGGGGTAACAGGAGGGGTAACAGGAGGGGTAACAGGAGGGGTAACAGGAGGGGTAACAGGAGGGGTAACAGGAGGGGAGGGTAACAGGAGGGGTAACAGGAGGGGTAACAGGAGGGGTAAGAGGAGGGGTAAGAGGAGGGGTAACAGGAGGGGTAACAGGAGGGGTAACAGGAGGGGTAAGAGGAAGGGTAACAGGAGGGGTAACAGGAGGGGTAAGAGGAGGGGTAACAGGAGGGGTAACAGGAGGGGTAAGAGGAGGGGGAGGGGGTAAGAGGAGGGGTAAGAGGAGGGGTAACAGGAGGGGTAACAGGAGGGGTAAGACAAGGGCAACAACACACATCATACATGCCAACCTATAATGATAACAATAACAGACCATAATGCTACAGCAGATTTAATTCAGGATGTCTGTGTGCTCTGGCTTGATGCTGGACAACGGGTCCAATACACCTGGTCATTAGTTACTTCAATATGACTATTATGAGTCCCTGATATGTTCTGTTTCTTTGTGCTGCCATACAACTGGAATGAGGTCAGGGAAACTGCCCAAAGCTCTTTGCTCTAAGAGAGCAGAAAGAAAGAAAGAAAGAAATAGAGAGGGAGAGCGAGAGCCACAGAACCGTGTCTGTGATAAGGCTGACAACACTGCAGGCTAGATCAGCTTTAACACCCTATAGGCTACTGGCAGCCATCTTGTAAAAGCTTGAGAAACCTCCAGGGATGCTTTGGAAGTGATGGAGGATTCCAGAACACTACAACACTGCAGGCTAGATCAGCTTTAACACCCTATAGGCTACTGGCAGCCATCTTGTAAAAGCTTGAGAAACCTCCAGGGGATGCTTTGGAAGTGATGGAGGATTCCGGAACACTACAACACTGGCCGCTCTCCATTTCTAACAGACAACTACATCCACTTTACAGCCATTTTAACAGACAAGTACAGCCACTTTAAGGCAATACTATCAGACATGGGCTCTATAAATATTCTCATCCACTAACAGGTTGTGAGAGGAGTGCTAGGGGAAAACGCAGAACTCCTCCTGTAAATGTTTGAGACAGCTTTCTAGTTCCATTCCATTTTCTGAATGTATGGTACTGGATGAAACTAAACCCATACTGATCAAGTAGGTGCTTCTGTTACAAACTAAAGATGCATCTAATTTCTGAGACCACTGACTGTAAGGTGGTGCTCTTTTTCATGGTCCTTCTGGACAGATATCTGTCATGGCCCTTCTGGGCAGATATTTGTCATGGCCCTTCGGGACAGATATTTGTCATGGTCCTTCTGGACAGATATTTTCATGGCCCTTCTGGACAGATATTTGTCATGGTCCTTCTGGACAGATATTTTTCATGGCCCTTCTGGACTTTTGTCATGGTCCTTCTGGACAGATATTTTTCATGGCCCTTCTGGCCCTTCTGGACAGATATTTTCATGGTCCTTCATGGGACAGATATTTTTCATGGTCCTTTTGTCTGGACAGATATTAGTCATGTCATGGTCCTTCGGGACAGATATTTTCATGGCCCTTCTGGACAGATATTAGTCATGGTCCTTCGGGACAGATATTTGTCATGGTCCTTCTGGACAGATATTTGTCATGGTCCTCCTTCGGGACAGATATTTGTCATGGTCCTTCGGGACAGATATTTGTCATGGTCCTTCGGGACAGATATTTGTCATGGTCCTTCTGGACAGATATTTGTCATGGTCCTTCTATTTGTCATGGGACAGATATTTGTCATGGTCCTTCGGGACAGATATTTGTCATGGTCCTTCATGGACAGATATTTGTCATGGTCCTTCTGGACAGATATTTGTCATGGTCCTTCGGGACAGATATTTGTCATGGTCCTTCTGGACAGATATTTGTCATGGTCCTTCGGGACAGATATTTGTCATGGCCCTTCGGGACAGATATTTGTCAGGTCCTTGGAGAGATAGGAACAATAGTCCCTGGACATGATCAGTAGGGACAGAGTGTAGTTGGCAGCCTCTAGAGATAAGGAACAATAGTCCCTGGACATGATCAGTAGGGACAGAGTGTAGTTGGCAGCCTCTAGAGATAAGGAACCTACTGAGGAGCTCAACCTGGTCTAGACAGCAGCCCTTACGGACAGATATTTTTCGTCCCTGCTCTCTTCTGGCTTTGGCCTTATCAGTTAGCCAGTCCTCTGTCCCTTCAGAAGTTCCCTATTGGCCTTATCAGTTAGCCAGTCCTCTGTCCCTTCAGAAGTTCCCTATTGGCCTTATCAGTTAGCCAGTCCTCTGTCCCTTCAGAAGTTCCCTATTGGCCTTATCAGTTAGCCAGTCCTCTGTCCCTTCAGAAGTTCCCTATTGGCCTTATCAGTTAGTCAGTCCTCTGTCCCTTCAGAAGTTCCCTATTGGCCTTATCAGTTAGCCAGTCCTCTGTCCCTTCAGAAGTTCCCTATTGGCCTTATCAGTTAGCCAGTCCTCTGTCCCTTCAGAAGTTCCCTATTGGCCTTATCAGTTAGCCAGTCCTCTGTCCCTTCAAAGTTCCCTATTGGCCTTATCAGTTAGCCAGTCCTCTGTCCCTTCAGAAGTTCCCTATTGGCCTTATCAGTTAGCCAGTCCTCTGTCCCTTCAGAAGTTCCCTATTGGCCTTATCAGTTAGCCAGTCCTCTGTCCCTTCAGAAGTTCCCTATTGGCCTAAATCAGTCCTCTGTCACAAATATTCAAGAAAAACAATTACATTTCTCAATAAGAAGCTCCCCAGGATTCCCTATCAATAATCTAAATTGCCCTTCAGCAGCACCAGAACATTTCATTGTAATCTATCTTGTAAGTTTGTTCCAGTAACGAGGTGCTTTTAAACTAAAAGTGTTTTACCTTTCAGTAGCCGAGGAACATCTGTCCCTCAGAGTTAGTGATTGGCCTTATCAGTTTGGTACCTCAAGATTTTATATTGTAACAGCAAAGTTAGATAAGTCAATCAATCAAAATGTATTTTATGAAGCCCTTTTTTATTTACATCAGCCGATGTCATTGGTGCTGTACAGAAACCCAGCCTGAATCACAAACAGCAAGCCATGCAGATGTTAACTCAGGAGCTTGTCTGGTTGAGCTTTGTTAACAAAGATGGAATAATGAAGTGACCAATGGGACTTTAATGAGGACAAACTGAACCTTTTAATCCAGGATGTCTGTGATGAGTTTTAAAAACGGTCACCTGTGATAAAACAAAGGGTGCTGTGGTAGACGGCATCTACAGGTTTCAGAGTAGTGGCTGCTACAATCTGGTAAATGGTGCTGTGGTAGAAGGCATCTACAGGTTTCAGAGTAGTGGCTGCTACAATCTGGTAAATGGTGCTGTGGTAGAAGGCATCTACAGGTTTCAGAGTAGTGGCTGCTACAATCTGGTAAATGGTGTGGTGGTAGAAGGCATCTACAGGTTTCAGAGTAGTGGCTGCTAAATCTGGTAAATGGTGCTGTGGTAGAAGGCATCTACAGGTTTCAAGAGTAGTGGCTGCTACAATCTGGTAAATGGTGCTGTGGTAGAAGGCATCTACAGGTTTCAGAGTAGTGCTGCTACAATCTGGTAAATGGTGCTGTGGTAGAAGGCATCTACAGGTTTAAGAGTAGTGGCTGCTACAATCTGGTAAATGGTGCTTTGGTAGAAGGCATCTACAGGTTTCAGAGTAGTGGCTGCTGCAATCTGGTAAATGGTGTGGTGGTAGAAGGCATCTACAGGTTTCAGAGTAGTGGCTGCTACAATCTGGTAAATGGTGCTGTGGTAGAAAGGCATCTACAGGTTTAGAGTAGTGGCTGCTACAATCTGGTAAATGGTGCTGTGGTAGAAGGCATCTACAGGTTTCAGAGTAGTGGCTGCTACAATCTGGTAAATGGTGCTGTGGTAGAAGGCATCTACAGGTTTAAGAGTAGTGGCTGCTACAATCTGGTAAATGGTGTGGTGGTAGAAGGCATCTACAGGTTTCAGAGTAGTGGCTGCTACAATCTGGTAAATGGTGCTGTGGTAGAAGGCATCTACAGGTTTCAGAGTAGTGGCTGCTACAATCTGGTAAATGGTGCTGTGGTAGAAGGCATCTACAGGTTTCAGAGTAGTGGCTGCTACAATCTGGTAAATGGTGCTGTGGTAGAAGGCATCTACAGGTTTAAGAGTAGTGGCTGCTACAATCTGGTAAATGGTGCTGTGGTAGAAGGCATCTACAGGTTTCAGAGTAGTGGCTGCTACAATCTGGTAAATGGTGCTGTGGTAGAAGGCATCTACAGGTTTCAGAGTAGTGGCTGCTACAATCTGGTAAATGGTGCTGTGGTAGAAGGCATCTACAGGTTTCAGAGTAGTGGCTGCTACAATCTGGTAAATGGTGTGGTGGTAGAAGGCATCTACAGGTTTAAGAGTAGTGGCTGCTACAATCTGGTAAATGGTGCTGTGGTAGAAGGCATCTACAGGTTTCAGAGTAGTGGCTGCTACAATCTGGTAAATGGTGCTGTGGTAGAAGGCATCTACAGGTTTCAGAGTAGTGGCTGCTACAATCTGGTAAATGGTGTGGTGGTAGAAGGCATCTACAGGTTTCAGAGTAGTGGCTGCTACAATCTGGTAAATGGTGCTGTGGTAGAAGGCATCTACAGGTTTCAGAGTAGTGGCTGCTACAATCTGGTAAATGGTGCTGTGGTAGAAGGCATCTACAGGTTTCAGAGTAGTGGCTGCTACAATCTGGTAAATGGTGCTGTGGTAGAAGGCATCTACAGGTTTCAGAGTAGTGGCTGCTACAATCTGGTAAATGGTGCTGTGGTAGAAGGCATCTACAGGTTTCAGAGTAGTGGCTGCTACAATCTGGTAAATGGTGCTGTGGTAGAAGGCATCTACAGGTTTAGAGTAGTGGCTGCTACAATCTGGTAAATGGTGCTGTGGTAGAAGGCATCTACAGGTTTCAGAGTAGTGGCTGCTACAATCTGGTAAATGGTGCTGTGGTAGAAGGCATCTACAGGTTTCAGAGTAGTGGCTGCTACAATCTGGTAAATGGTGCTGTGGTAGAAGGCATCTACAGGTTTCAGAGTAGTGGCTGCTACAATCTGGTAAATGGTGCTGTGGTAGAAGGCATCTACAGGTTTCAGAGTAGTGGCTGCTACAATCTGGTAAATGGTGCTGTGGTAGAAGGCATCTACAGGTTTCAGAGTAGTGGCTGCTACAATCTGGTAAATGGTGCTGTGGTAGAAGGCATCTACAGGTTTCAGAGTAGTGGCTGCTACAATCTGGTAAATGGTGCTGTGGTAGAAGGCATCTACAGGTTTCAGAGTAGTGGCTGCTACAATCTGGTAAATGGTGCTGTGGTAGAAGGCATCTACAGGTTTCAGAGTAGTGGCTGCTACAATCTGGTAAATGGTGCTGTGGTAGAAGGCATCTACAGGTTTCAGAGTAGTGGCTGCTACAATCTGGTAAATGGTGCTGTGGTAGAAGGCATCTACAGGTTTCAGAGTAGTGGCTGCTACAATCTGGTAAATGGTGCTGTGGTAGAAGGCATCTACAGGTTTCAGAGTAGTGGCTGCTACAATCTGGTAAATGGTGCTGTGGTAGAAGGCATCTACAGGTTTCAGAGTAGTGGCTGCTACAATCTGGTAAATGGTGCTGTGGTAGAAGGCATCTACAGGTTTCAGAGTAGTGGCTGCTACAATCTGGTAAATGGTGCTGTGGTAGAAGGCATCTACAGGTTTCAGAGTAGTGGCTGCTACAATCTGGTAAATGGTGCTGTGGTAGAAGGCATCTACAGGTTTCAGAGTAGTGGCTGCTACAATCTGGTAAATGGTGCTGTGGTAGAAGGCATCTACAGGTTTCAGAGTAGTGGCTGCTACAATCTGGTAAATGGTGCTGTGGTAGAAGGCATCTACAGGTTTCAGAGTAGTGGCTGCTACAATCTGGTAAATGGTGCTGTGGTAGAAGGCATCTACAGGTTTCAGAGTAGTGGCTGCTACAATCTGGTAAATGGTGCTGTGGTAGAAGGCATCTACAGGTTTCAGAGTAGTGGCTGCTACAATCTGGTAAATGGTGCTGTGGTAGAAGGCATCTACAGGTTTCAGAGTAGTGGCTGCTACAATCTGGTAAATGGTGCTGTGGTAGAAGGCATCTACAGGTTTCAGAGTAGTGGCTGCTACAATCTGGTAAATGGTGCTGTGGTAGAAGGCATCTACAGGTTTCAGAGTAGTGGCTGCTACAATCTGGTAAATGGTGCTGTGGTAGAAGGCATCTACAGGTTTCAGAGTAGTGGCTGCTACAATCTGGTAAATGGTGCTGTGGTAGAAGGCATCTACAGGTTTCAGAGTAGTGGCTGCTACAATCTGGTAAATGGTGCTGTGGTAGAAGGCATCTACAGGTTTCAGAGTAGTGGCTGCTACAATCTGGTAAATGGTGCTGTGGTAGAAGGCATCTACAGGTTTCAGAGTAGTGGCTGCTACAATCTGGTAAATGGTGTGGTGGTAGAAGGCATCTACAGGTTTCAGAGTAGTGGCTGCTACAATCTGGTAAATGGTGCTGTGGTAGAAGGCATCTACAGGTTTCAGAGTAGTGGCTGCTACAATCTGGTAAATGGTGCGGTGGTAGAAGGCATCTACAGGTTTCAGAGTAGTGGCTGCTACAATCTGGTAAATGGTGCTGTGGTAGAAGGCATCTACAGGTTTCAGAGTAGTGGCTGCTACAATCTGGTAAATGGTGCTGTGGTAGAAGGCATCTACAGGTTTCAGAGTAGTGGCTGCTACAATCTGGTAAATGGTGCTGTGGTAGAAGGCATCTACAGGTTTCAGAGTAGTGGCTGCTACAATCTGGTAAATGGTGCTGTGGTAGAAGGCATCTACAGGTTTCAGAGTAGTGGCTGCTACAATCTGGTAAATGGTGCTGTGGTAGAAGGCATCTACAGGTTTCAGAGTAGTGGCTGCTACAATCTGGTAAATGGTGCTGTGGTAGAAGGCATCTACAGGTTTAAGAGTAGTGGCAGCTACAATCTGGTAAATGGTGCTGTGGTAGAAGGCATCTACAGGTTTCAGAGTAGTGGCTGCTACAATCTGGTAAATGGTGTGGTGGTAGAAGGCATCTACAGGTTTCAGAGTAGTGGCTGCTACAATCTGGTAAATGGTGCTGTGGTAGAAGGCATCTACAGGTTTAAGAGTAGTGGCTGCTACAATCTGGTAAATGGTGTGGTGGTAGACGGCATCTACAGGTTTTAGAGTAGTGGCTGCTGCAATCTGGTAAATGGTGTGGTGGTAGAAGGCATCTACAGGTTTCAGAGTAGTGGCTGCTACAATCTGGTAAATGGTGCTGTGGTAGAAGGCATCTACAGGTTTCAGAGTAGTGGCTGCTACAATCTGGTAAATGGTGCTGTGGTAGAAGGCATCTACAGGTTTCAGAGTAGTGGCTGCTACAATCTGGTAAATGGTGCTGGTGGTAGAAGGCATCTACAGGTTTCAGAGTAGTGGCTGCTACAATCTGGTAAATGGTGCTGTGGTAGAAGGCATCTACAGGTTTCAGAGTAGTGGCTGCTACAATCTGGTAAATGGTGCTGTGGTAGAAGGCATCTACAGGTTTCAGAGTAGTGGCTGCTACAATCTGGTAAATGGTGCTGTGGTAGAAGGCATCTACAGGTTTCAGAGTAGTGGCTGCTACAATCTGGTAAATGGTGCTGGTGGTAGAAGGCATCTACAGGTTTCAGAGTAGTGGCTGCTACAATCTGGTAAATGGTGCTGTGGTAGAAGGCATCTACAGGTTTCAGAGTAGTGGCTGCTACAATCTGGTAAATGGTGTGGTGGTAGAAGGCATCTACAGGTTTCAGAGTAGTGGCTGCTACAATCTGGTAAATGGTGCTGTGGTAGAAGGCATCTACAGGTTTCAGAGTAGTGGCTGCTACAATCTGGTAAATGGTGTGGTGGTAGAAGGCATCTACAGGTTTCAGAGTAGTGGCTGCTACAATCTGGTAAATGGTGCTGTGGTAGAAGGCATCTACAGGTTTCAGAGTAGTGGCTGCTACAATCTGGTAAATGGTGTGGTGGTAGAAGGCATCTACAGGTTTCAGAGTAGTGGCTGCTACAATCTGGTAAATGGTGCTGTGGTAGAAGGCATCTACAGGTTTAAGAGTAGTGGCTGCTACAATCTGGTAAATGGTGCTGTGGTAGAAGGCATCTACAGGTTTCAGAGTAGTGGCTGCTACAATCTGGTAAATGGTGCTGTGGTAGAAGGCATCTACAGGTTTCAGAGTAGTGGCTGCTACAATCTGGTAAATGGTGCTGTGGTAGAAGGCATCTACAGGTTTCAGAGTAGTGGCTGCTACAATCTGGTAAATGGTGCTGTGGTAGAAGGCATCTACAGGTTTCAGAGTAGTGGCTGCTGCAATCTGGTAAATGGTGTCACCACAGTCAACAACTGTCTGGAAAGTCGACTGTACATTCTGCTTTCTGCTATTTAGGAAGAGGTATGATTGATAATAAAATAAATAAGCCCATATTAAATGTTTGCTTTTTTTACCTAGATCCGTTAGATTTTTAAAACTTTACATTTCTGTCAATACAAATGCCCAGATATTTATAGGGCGAACCAGATCGATGGGAGACCCATGTAAGGAATAAATATGAGGTTAATCTGAAACGTTTTTTTTGCGAGAATTACAGAGCATAGATTTAGTCTTGCCCGCATTAAGTTGTTTTACAGCAACCAGGGCTTTCTGTTAGGTAACAAGGTCAGATTGAAGATCTAACAACCAGGGCTTTCTGTTAGGTAACAAGGTCAGATTGAAGATCTAACAACCAGGGCTTTCTGTTAGCTAACAAGGTCAGATTGAAGATCTACCAACCAGGGCTTTCTGTTAGGTAACAAGGTCAGATTGAAGATCTAACAACCAGGGCTTTCTGTTAGGTAACAAGGTCAGATTGAAGATCTAACAACCAGGGCTTTCTGTTAGGTAACAAGGTCAGATTGAAGATCTAACAACCAGGGCTTTCTGTTCGGTAACAAGGTCAGATTGAAGATCTACCAACCAGGGATTTCTGTTAGGTAACAAGGTCAGATTGAAGATCTAACAACCAGGGCTTTCTGTTTGGTAACAAGGTCAGATTGAAGATCTAACAACCAGGGCTTTCTGTTAGGTAACAAGGTCAGATTGAAGATCTACCAACCAGGGCTTTCTGTTCGGTAACAAGGTCAGATTGAAGATCTACCAACCAGGGCTTTCTGTTAGGTAACAAGGTCAGATTGAAGATCTAACAACCAGGGCTTTCTGTTTGGTAACAAGGTCAGATTGAAGATCTAACAACCAGGGCTTTCTGTTAGGTAACAAGGTCAGATTGAAGATCTAACAACCAGGGCTTTCTGTTAGGTAACATGGTCAGATTGAAGATCTACCATAGCCTGTTCAACAATTGGGGCAACGGCATAAGTAACAGTCTATTCTGCATACAGATAAATATTACACGGTAACAGACAGACCCATATTATTTATATATATACAGTCAAAGAGAACAGGTCCCAATACTGACCCTTGCAGTACACATGTTGTAATATCCAGGAAACTAGACTTGACACCATAAAAAAAAATCACACATTGTGTCCTGTCTGACATAATTCTCAAATCCCTTGCCAGAATCCTGATTCAGACCTATTTCATCCAGGCCTATTTCATCCAGACCTATTTCATCCAGGCCTATTTCATCCAGGCCTATTTCATCCAGACCTATTTCATCCAGGCCTATTTCATCCAGGCCTATTTCATCCAGACCTATTTCATCCAGGCCTATTTCATCCAGGCCTATTTCATCCAGGCCTATTTCATCCAGGCCTATTTCATCCAGACCTATTTCATCCAGGCCTATTTCATCCAGGCCTATTTCATCCAGGCCTATTTCAGTCAGCCTTTGAATGAGTAATAGTCAACAGTGTCAAAGGCCTTGGGAAAGTCTATAAATAAGTCAGCACAATGGTTTGTACCATATAAACAACTTAACACATCATCTAGAACAAGCGTAGCAGTTGAAACGGCCTTCAGAAAGCATTCATACCCCTTGACTTATTCCACAGTGTTGTTACAGCCTCAAAATTAATTAAATAAAAAAATCCGCACCCGTCTACAAGCAATACCCCATAATGACAAAGTGAAAACATGCATAGATTGTTTTTTGCAAATTTATTGAAAATGAAAAAGACAAATACCTTATTTACAATAAATATTCAGACCCTTTGCTATGAGACACAACATTGAGATAATGCCAAGAGTGTGCAAGCTGCCATCAAGGCAATATAGGTGGCTACTTTGAATAATCTAACATTTTAAATATATTTTTTATTTGTTTAACACTTTTTTGGTTACTACATGATTCCATATGTGTTATTTCACAGTGTTGATCTCTTCACTATTATTCTACAAATAATAGTAAAAATAGTACAAATAAAGAGAAACCCTTGAATGCGTAGGTGTGTCCAAACTTTTGACTGGTACCGTAAGTATTCAGACCCCTGAGTCAATACTTTGTAGAAGCACCTTTGGCAGTGATTACAGCTGGAAGTCTTTCTGGGTAAGTCTCAGAGCTTTCCAAACTTGAATTTGGCTATATTTGCCCATTATTCTTCAAAATGTTTTAATCAAACTCTGTCAAATTGGTCGTTGATCATTGCTAGACAACCATTTTCAGGTATTGACATAGATTGTCAAGTAGATTCAAGTCAAACGTGTAACTCAACCACTCAGGAACATTCACTGTCCTCTTGGTAAGCAGCTCCAGTGTAGATTTGGCCTTGCGGTTTAGGTTATTGTCCTGCTGAAAGATGAATTCATCTTCCAGTGCCTGGTGGCAAGAGAAAAGGGGTAAGTCAGTTGTACAACTGAATGCCTTCAACTGAAATGTGTCTTCCACATTTAACCCTCGGAATCAGAGAGCCGAATGAACCAGGTATTCCTCAAGGATTCTGCCTGTGCTTTGCTACATTCCGTTTCTTTTTTTTTAAAATCCTGAAACACACCCAGGTCCTTAACGATTACAAGAATACCCATAAAATGATACGGCCACCACTATGCTTGAAAATATGAGGAGTGATACTCAGTAATGTATTGGATTTGCTCCGAACATTGCACTTTGTATTCAAGACAAAACTATTTGCCTTGCCACATTTTCTGTAGTTTTACATTTGTGAAATGTTGCAAACAGGATGCATGTTTTGTACAGGCTTTGTTATTCTCCCTTTGTCATTTAGGTCGGTGTTGTGGAGTAACTACAATGTTGTTGATCCATCCTCAGAGTTTAATGGCTGTGATAGGATGAAACTAACTGTTTTCAAGGTGAAATCCCTGTGCTGTTTCCTTCCTCTTTGGCAACTAAGTTAGGAAGGACGCCTGCATCTTTGTAGTGACTGGGTGTATTGACACGCCATCCAAAGTGTAATTAATAACTTCACCATGCTCAAAGGGATATTTCATATCTGATTAAAAAATAAATAATAGGTGGCGTTCGTTGCAAGGCATTGAATAACCTCCCTGGTATTTGTGGTTGAATCTGTGTTTGAAATTCACTGCTTGACTGAAGGACCTTACAGATAGATAGTTGTGTGGGGGGGTACAGAGATTAGGTAGTCATTAGGTAGTCAGAGTGAGTCCATGTAACTTGTTAAGCAATTTTTTTACTCCTGAATTTAGTTAGGCTTGCCATAACAAAGGGGTTGAATAGTTATTGACTCAGGACATTTCAGCTTTTAATTTTTAATTAATTTGTAAAAATGTCTAAAACCATAATCCCACTTTGACATTATGGGGTATTGTGTTTAGGACAGTAACAAGACATCTCAATTGAATCCATTTTAAATTCAGTACTTTCTGTAGGTACTGTATGTATCAAGCATCTCAGAGCAGAAGTACTGGTTTAGGATCAGGATTTATCATAATGAATAAGATTGCATGGACAGGTAAAACCAGATCCGAGATCAGCACTCCTTCTCTAAGACGCTTGATAGAGTGCCTTCGGAAAGTATTAATATCCGTTGACTTCTTCCACATTATGTTACGTTACAGCCTTGTTCTAAAAAGTCTACACACAATACCCCATAATGACATCACAATACCCCATAATGACATCACAATACCCCATAATAACAAAGCAAAAACAGGTTTTTCTCTATCCAAATCTACCAATTATATGCATATCCTAGCTTCTGGGCCTGAGTAACAGGCAGTTTACTTTGGGCACGCGTTTCATCCGGATGTCAAAATATCCGTCATATCTGTTCCGTCCGCTAGGGACGTTTTCCTTTATGACATAATTTGTAATCAATGTATGAGCCATTCTGTGTAGATGTAACTCTGTGTGATTATTTAGGTATTTAGTAAATACATAATTAAACCAAATGTTGTATTGCTGATTAAACTTCTTAGCCAGGGTTTGTGAAGGGTTCAATAATTTACCACTTTCAGATGAGACTAAATAAGGTGACGATTAAATATTAACTGCTATTGATGTAAAAGATAACTAGGTCTTTAAGAGTTTATTCGGAAGATAACAGCTCTATAAATATTATTTTGTGGTGCCCCGAAATTCTAGCTAATTACATTTACCTGATTAGCTTAATCAGGTAAGATTAATTACAGATGTGCAGAGAAGAATAGGAGAAACTCCCCAAATACAGGTGTGCCAAGCTTGTAGCATCATAACCAAGGTCCTTCTGTAGCTCAGTTGGTAGAGCATGGCGCTTGTAACGCCAGGGTAGTGGGTTCGATTCCCAGGACCACCCATACGTAGAATGTATGCACACATGACTGTAAGTCCCTTTGGATAAAAGCGTCTGCTAAATGGCATATATTATTAGTACTCGAGGCTGTAATCGCTGCCAAAGGTGCTTCAACAAAGTACAGAGTAAAGTAAATGTGATGTTTTTTTATAAATTTGCAAAAATATATAAAAACTCATTTTTGGGACTTTCATTATGGGATATTGTGTGTTGATTGACGAGGGGGAAAAAATGATTTAAATCCATTTCAGAATGAGGCTGTAACGTAACAAAATGTGGAAAAAGTCAAGGTGTCTGAATACTTTCTGAATGCACTGTACATACGGCCCCAGGTCTAAAACCAAACTGGTGCACATTTAGAAGAGAATTTTTTACCTTTATTTAACCAGGCAAGTCAGTTAAGAACATATTCTTATTTTCAATGACAGCCTGGGAACAGTGGGTTAACTGCCTGTTCAGGGGCAGAACGACAGATTTGTACGTTGTCAGCTCGGGGGTTTGAACTCGCAACCTTCCGGTTACTAGTCCAACGCTCTAACCACTAGGCTACGCTGCCGCCCCAATGACAAGGTAAAAGCTGAGAGTTTGGCCTGGGATTCTAAAAGTTTGGAAAAAGGCAAGATAACATGGAAATTGGACGGTAAGTTACCCTTAAACCCACAGCCCCAGTGCTTTCTCACTGAAGCATCTGTCTCAGACTCTCCATAGTCTGTCGCTCCCAGGGGGGCGATGCAGAGCCTAATACCCCCAGCTCAGTGCACTGTTCCCTTCCTTGCTACCTCCTGAAGACCCCCTCATCGGTCTGGAGGGGAGAGATAAGGACTGGCTTAGCTTCTCTGAGTCTGAAGTCACACTTCCTATCAGACATACATGTGGTATTTACAGGTGTGTTAGTCACTGTCGGCTTCTGAAATGGCAGCCTATTCCCATGGCACTCTGGTCAAAAGTAGTGCACTACATAGGGAATAGGGTGCAAACTCTGATCAAAAGTAGTGCACTATATAGGGAATAGGGTGCCACCTGGGATGCATTCACAACTCACTTATAAAAAGCTAGGAAGAGAACTCTCCAGTCAAATGATCTGCCAATCAGTTAAACATGTTGGAGCTACTGGTTTGCTGAGGGAGCTCACCTGGACAGACCTGACACAGCCATCTGCTCACCTATAACCTATTGGAGCTACTGGTGTGCTGAGGGAGCTCACCTGGACAGACCTGACACAGCCATCTGCTCACCTATAACCTATTGGAGATACTGGTTTGCTGAGGGAGCTCACCTGGACAGACCTGACACAGCCATCTGCTCACCTATAACCTATTGGAGCTACTGGTGTGCTGAGGGAGCTCACCTGGACAGACCTGACACAGCCATCTGCTCACCTATAACCTATTGGAGATACTGGTTTGCTGAGGGAGCTCACCTGGACAGACCTGACACAGCCATCTGCTCACCTATAACCTATTGGAGCTACTGGTTTGCTGAGGGAGCTCACCTGGACAGACCTGACACAGCCATCTGCTCACCTATAACCTATTGGAGCTACTGGTGTGCTGAGGGAGCTCACCTGGACAGACCTGACACAGCCATCTGATCACCTACAGCCTCATGAACACACAAGCTTTTCCTGGAATTGTCAGAGGACTCAAAACACCAATAATATATGATTTTCATACGACTTACCGGTTATTAAAATAGTCATATACACTCATATACATATATATATATATATACACATATACATATATATATATAGCACCAGTCAAAAATGTGGACACTCCTCCTCATTCAAGGGTTTTTCTTCATTGTTTACTATTTTATACATTGTAGAATAATAGTGAAGACATCAAAACTATGAAATAACACACATGGAATCACACAGTAACCAAAGAAAATGTTAAACAAGTCAAAATATATTTTATATTTGAGATTCTTCAAAGTAGCCACCCTTTGCCTTTGATGACAGTTTTGCACACTCTTGGCATTCCCTCAACCAGCTTCATGAGGTAGTCACCTGGAATGCATTTCAATTAACAAGCGTGCATTGTTAAAAGTTAATTTGTTAATTAGTTTGAGCCAATCAGTTGTGTTGTGACAAGGTAGGGGTGGTATACAGAAGATAGCCCTATTTGGTAAAAATACCAAGTCCATATTATGGCAAGAACAGCTCAAATAAGCAATGTCAATGTGAAACAGTCCCTGTTGCTGAAAAACATCCCCACTGCATGATGCTGCCACCACTATGCTTCACCGTAGGGATGGTGCCTGGTTTCCTCCAGATGTGACGCTTGGCATTCAGGCCAAAGAGTTCACACTATGGTTCCATCAGACCAGAGAATCTTGTTTCTCATGGTCTGAGAGTCCTTTAGGTACCTTTTGGAAAACTCCAAGCGGGCTGTCATGTACCTTTTACTGAGGAGTGGCTTCCGTCTGATCACTCTACCATAAAGGCCTGATTGGTGGAGTGCTGCAGAGATGGTTGTCCTTCTTGAAGGTTCTCCCATCTCCACAGAGGAACTCTGGAGCTCTTTGAGTGACCATCTGGTTCTTGGTCACCTCCCTGACCAACACCCTTCTCCCCCATTTGCTCAGTTTAGCCAGGCGGACAGTTCTAGGAAAAGCCTTGGTGGTTCCAAACTTCTTCCGTCCAATTATTATTTTGGTACCCTTCCCCAGATCTGTGCCTCGACACAATCTTGTCTCGGAGCTCTACAGACACTTCCTTTGACCTCATGGCTTGGTTATTGCGCTGACATGGACTGTCAACTGTGGGACCTTATATAGACAGGTGTGTATCTTTCCAAATCATGTCCATCTATTTGAATTTACCACAGCTGGGCTTCAATCAAGTTGTTGAAACATATCACGGATGATCAATGGAAACAAGATGCACCTGAGCTCAATGTTGAGTGTCATAGCAAAGGGTCTGAATATTTATGTAAATAAGGTATTTCTGTTTTTTTTTTATACATTTGCAAAACTCCAAATGTCTGTTTTCACTTTGTCATTATGGGGTTTTGTGTGTAGAATTGATGAGGGAAATCATGTATTTAATACATTTATAGAATAAGGCTGTAGCGTAACAAAATGTGGAACAAGGGAAAGGGGTCTGAATACTTGCCAAATGCACTGTGTGTGTATATACACACATACAGTGGGACTAAAAAGTATTTTGTGCAATTGTGCTCCCACTTAAAAAGATGAGAGAGGCCTGTAATTTTCATCATAGGTACACTTCAATTATGACAGACAAAATGAGAAGAAAAAAATCCAGAAAATCACATTGTAGAATTTTTAATAAAATGATTTACTGCTGTATATATATATAAAGTCCCAGTAATTTATTTGGTAAAACAGCAACATTTCAGCATCACTTTTTCTTCTTCAGGGTGATGTCATGAATGCTGGAACCAGGATGTCGACAAACAAGGCAATTAGAGCAACCAATGACAACAGTGAGGGGTATGTCAGTATTACAGCAACCAATGACAACAGTGAGGGGTATGTCATTAGTATTAGAGCAACCAATGACAACAGTGAGGGGCGTGTCATTAGTATTAGAGCAACCAATGACAGTGAGGGGTATGCCATTAGTATTAGAGCAACCAGTGACAACAGTGAGGGGTATGTCATTAGTATTAGAGCAACCAATGACAGTGAGGGGCGTGTCATTAGTATTAGAGCAACCAATGACAACAGTGAGGGGCATGTCATTAGTATTAGAGCAACCAATGACAACAGTGAGGGGTATGTCATTAGTATTAGAGCAACCAATGACAACAGTGAGGGGCGTGTCATTAGTATTAGAGCAACCAATGACAACAGTGAGGGGTATGTCAGTATTAGAGCAACCAATGACAACAGTGAGGGGCGTGTCATTAGTATTAGAGCAACCAATGACAACAGTGAGGGGCGTGTCATTAGTATTAGAGCAACCAATGACAACAGTGAGGGGTATGTCATTAGTATTAGAGCAACCAATGACAACAGTGAGGGGCATGTCATTAGTATTAGAGCAACCAATGACAACAGTGAGCTGTATGTCATTAGTATTAGGGCCTTGTTCAGCAACCAATGACAACAGTGAGGGGTATGTCATTAGTATTAGAGCAACCAGTGACAACAGTGAGGGGTATGTCATTAGTATTAGAGCAACCAATGACAACAGTTAGGGGCGTGTCATTAGTATTAGAGCAACAATGACAACAGTGTCATGTCATTAGTATTAGAGCAACCAATGACAACAGTGAATATGGGGCGTGTCATTAGTATTGAGTGCCTTGTTCAGGATTGACTGATGTGTTCCTTGTCAGAGCTGCAGTGTTTGAACTAGTGACCTTCAGTGTTACTAGTCCAACGAGCTGCAGTGTTCCACTAGGCTACCCTGCCGCCCCAGGGTAGCCACATAATTCTTTCCAATAATCTTTTGGTTCAACCCTAATGCATAATAAGTATAATAAGCAGGGGGAACATATTGGGTGTACGATGATAACCTGTAGAAAGAATTTACAGATTTTTAAAAATACTTGTTCATAAAAAAAAAAAATTGTTCATAAGAAGGGTCTGAGATCAAGTCAATATTCAGACCACGAGTGGTCCATGTTTTTAGACAGGATATCCGGTAGGCCTCCCTCTGTCGTAAGTAGGATCTCCATGTTACCTCTCCTTGGTAGAGCAACATGCTCCACGCCTGTGTATTTGAGGGAGGAGATGGGATGGTCAACAAAGTGAGCTGCTACTGAATGGACATTCAATGTTCTTATCTGATTGAGCTGCAGTGTTCTTATCTGATTGAGCTGCAGTGTTCTTACCTGATTGAGCTGCAGTGTTCTTACCTGATTGAGCTGCAGTGTTCTTACCTGATTGAGCTGCAGTGTTCTTACCTGATTGAGCTGCAGTGTTCTTATCTGATTGAGCTGCAGTGTTCTTACCTGATTGAGCTGCAGTGTTCTTACCTGATTGAGCTGCAGTGTTCTTATCTGATTGAGCTGCGGTGTTCTTACCTGATTGAGCTGCAGTGTTCTTACCTGATTGAGCTGCAGTGTTCAGCCATGTGTTGTTTCAGACGGCTGACAACAGCAGGCAGTCTCAGATATATTAATACTGGCGCTTGATATGAGCCATCTGCTGGTCTCAAGATGTGTGAAGTTGCATTTCATTTGTAAAGTGCTATTTTTTTCCCGAACACAATTTGCAGGCTTTCAAAACACTCACAGCCAATAAACCAGCACCATACATCTCACAAGTAGTTTGTTACAAAACCACGATAGCACCTATAGCTCTCATCTCAAAGAACAACTTCATTTTCTCTGGGTTATTTATCCAAAGTCTGTGCTAGAAAAGGTTTTGATATCGGATCTCGTTTTATTCTTCAAGTCGAGGCCAACAGAATCCTTGCATTTTGTTTTTACTCCGCTTTCAGTGTGACAGGAGGACAGGCGTGCAGAGTTAGGGGCCTGTCACACAAGTGACATAGCAACTGAGGTAATTTCCTATGGGACAAGGATATGAAAATCCTCACTCTGTTTTTTGTTGTTGCTACAAACGCTCTGAACAGACCAGCGATACCGTTTCCTTCAGACGGTCCTATTCAGATGCTGATTCTCAGACACTGACTGGCACCCTATTCACTATATATAGTGCACTACTTTTGACCAGAGCCCTAGGCTAAGTAGTGCACTACGTAGGGAATAGTGTGCCATTTGGGAAGCGGACTCTATTTCTAGGAACGAATTCCAAATCTCTCACAACAACAAGAGCTGATGTGCTGTTCTCTCCGGTCTGAGAGACAACAGATTCATTGCCGCATCGGTAAATAACGAACCTGAAAACGTGTCCCGTTGTCTCACTGTTACATCAAGCCTTTGAAAGAGCCACATTCATTGTATTGGAAAACAAAACAAAAAAAAGGTATATGGTTGTCCATTTGTGTCAGTGTAAAATAGGGAACAAAAATAAGGGACATAATATGGGACATTATGGTTCATTTAGTTATATTTCGAGCCACAGGATATGTGGAACTGTGAACAGACTGGCCACGCCAGTTGAGACATGGAGAGAACCTTCATTGTTTTCCTTGATTCTTCGCATCCTCTCTTCTCACCTCCTTCTTAAAACCCATTGGATGAGAAGGTAAGAGTTCCCTCCCCATTCCGTCATTCGAAATAATAATTTGTTCTTAACTGACTTGCCTAGTAAAAAAGGCCTCATGGTTCAGGGTGGCCAGCTTCTTTAAAAAAAATAAGCATGAACTCTACATCATTTAAAAAAAAAACGTTGCTGTAAGGTTGGGTGTTTGTTGAAGCAACTTCTGGGAACCTCCAGTCCAGAGGAACAGACATCTAATTACTTGTACATACATTATCGCCATGCCAACCCACACATTCTAGTACGACTAACAATATGGATTCAGAAACAAAATGACATTTTTTCAATATAAATCATGTCTCTTTCAGTCAGATGTCAGCGGCATAGAAAACCACTGAGTGGACAAAACATTAGGAACACTTTCTTAATATTGAGTTGCAATCCCCTTTTGTCCTCAGAACAGCCTCAATTCATCGGGACGTGGGACTCTACAAGGTGTCGAAAGCGTTCCGCAGGGATGCTGGCCCATGTTGACTCCAGTGTTTCCCACAGTTGTGTCAATTCAGCAGCGTAGCAGTTCTTCACACTTAAACTGGTGTGGCTGGAGCCTACTACCACACCCCCTTCAAAGGCACTTAGATATTTTGTCTTGACCCTTCACCCTCTGAATGGTACACAATCCATGTCTCAAGGATTAACACTCCTTCTTTAACCAGGTCTCCTCCACCTTCATCTACACTGATTGAAGAGGATTTAACAAGTGACATCAATAAGGGATCATAGCTTTCACCTGGTCAGTCTATGTCATGGATTCACCTGGTCAGTCTATGTCATGGATTCACCTGGTCAGTCTATGTCATGGATTCACCTGGTCAGTCTATGTCATGGATTCACCTGGTCAGTCTGTCATGGATTCACCTGGTCAGTCTATGTCATGGATTCACCTGGTCTATGTCATGGATCACCTGGTCAGTCTATGTCACATGGATTCACCTGGAATGTCAGTCTATGTCATGGGTTCACCTGGTCAGTCTATGTCATGGATTCACCTGGTCAGTCTATGTCATGGATTCACCTGGTCAGTCTAATGTCATGGATTCACCTGGTCAGTCTATGTCATGGATTCACCTGGTCAGTCTATGTCATGGATTCACCTGGTCAGTCTATGTCATGGATTCACCTGGTCAGTCTGTCATGGATTCACCTGGTCAGTCTGTCATGGTCAGTCTGTTCACCTGGTCAGTCTATGTCATGGATTCACCTGGTCAGTCTATGTCATGGATTCACCTGGTCAGTCTTCACCTGGTCAGTCTATGTCATGGATGTCATGGATTCACCTGGTCAGTCTATGTCATGGATTCACCTGGTCAGTCTAATGTCATGGATTCACCTGGTCAGTCTATGTCATGGATTCACCTGGTCAGTCTAAGTGTCATGGATTCACCTGGTCAGTCTATGTCATGGATTCACCTGGTCAGTCTGTCATGGATTCACCTGGTCAGTCTATGTCATGGATTCACCTGGTCAGTCTATGTCATGGATTCACCTGGTCAGTCTATGTCATGGATTCACCTGGTCAGTCTGTCATGGATTCACCTGGTCAGTCTATGTCATGGATTCACCTGGTCAGTCTATGTCATGGATTCACCTGGTCAGTCTATGTCATGGGATTCACCTGGTCAGTCTATGTCATGGATTCACCTGGTCATGTCTATGTCATGGATTCACCTGGTCAGTCTGTCATGGATTCACCTGGTCAGTCTATGTCATGGATTCACCTGGTCAGTCTAAATGTCATGGATTCACCTGGTCAGTCTATGTCATGGATTCACCTGGTCAGTCTATGTCATGGATTCACCTGGTCAGTCTATGTCATGGATTCACCTGGTCAGTCTATGTCATGGATTCACCTGGTCAGTCTATGTCATGGATTCACCTGGTCAGTCTATGTCATGGATTCACCTGGTCAGTCTATGTCATGGATTCACCTGGTCAGTCTATGTCATGGATTCACCTGGTCAGTCTATGTTATGTAAAGATCAGGTGTTCTTAATGTTTTGTACACTGTGGAAAATCCATGGCAATAGGCTGCAGGGCAGAAAATCATTTTCAGTTGGTAGAGGAGAGGGGCCTTGCCTTGAGATAATACAACCACATCTTCATGAAATAGTTCTAATTGAATTACACCTACAGCAGGGCTCCTATTAGCTGAATACTACAGTGAGATATAATAAGCCCTGTTAATATAAAACCTTATCCATTCCTCAGCCCTTCCACCTCTTATTTAAATGTCAACTACTTCAGCATTACATTTGACTATTCACACGATTCAGGAGCGATTAACAAGGTAATAAGGAACAATCTGCTGAACACTAAATACCTTATAGTCAGGGGTAATAAGGAACAATATCCTAAAAACTCAAAGACCACCCTCGGACAAGAAAAATTAGATGAATAACAGACAGAGAATCATTACAAAAATTGAGGTGGGAGAGAGGCAATCCACCTTTTTCACCAGGCTGTGAGCCTCGTCTCAGCCACCAGAACCAAATCTCTCACTGGACGAGCGACTACTGTTCGCCAGGCTGGCTACGATATGTAGGCTAATTTGTAAACGTCACGCGCTGCGTCCCGTAAGTGTCCGTTGTTGCCGCTGGGGTTGTACTCAGAGACTAAGTCCTGCTGGTCGTCTGACGGTGTAGAAGGTTCGGGAGAGTCCGGTCTGTCCGTTCTCTCAGTGTCCTCTGACTGGGATGATGACTCAGTGTCTGTGCTGTTGAATCCAAGCATCTCAACCACGGAGTTGGGCAAATCCTACACAGATAATAAACATCAGGTTAAAGATCTGGTTAGAACCATAGGTCAAGGTGTTGAAGAGTGTTAGCTATGAATATAGGTACAACAAGGTGTTGAAGAGTGAATTAGCAACAAGGTGTTGAAGAGTGAATATAAGAGTGTTATGAATATAGTACAACAGGTGTTGAATCAAATCAAAGGTTTATTTGTCACAGGTGTGAAATGCTGAATACAACAGGTGTTGACCTTACAGTGAAATGCTGAATACAACAGGTGTTGACCTTACAGTGAAATGCTTACTTACAGGCTCTAACCAATGGTGCGAGAAAAAAAATGTGTGTGTGTAAGTAAAGAAATAAATCAACAGTAAAAAGACATTTGAGAAAAAGAGTAGCAAGTTCAGTAAGTGTTTCAGAATACAGGAACAAACTGAAGGTATCTAATGTTCTGCCACGGAGTTGGACACATCCTACAAGGATATCATCAGAGGAAACTATTAAAAACGTGTGTCACAGACACAGTTTTAACGAGGTTTAGTTTCAACTGCATTTATTCACACACCTTGTGTATATAGTTATACCACCAAGTTGGGGAAATCCTACACAGTTTTCTTATTTTTTTAAATAAAATAAATAAAAATAAATATTAAAAACATATATGTCACAGGTTTTTTGAATGAGGGTTAGATTCGACTGCATTCATTCATACCCCCTGTGTGTTTCTACCACTGTTGGGTCAATTCTATAAAGATATTGTCGGACTAAACAAACAAGTTAACGAGGGTTGTGTTGAAAACCCCCTTCACACCCTTCTACTGGAAACAGCACAAACCAATTGTATCCCATTTCCTTTCCCTCTCCACACTCGGCAAACCCTCCATTATTTACCATGTTCCTTCGAGCCGGATGGGCGAGCTTCTCAAAACCCATGCATTGTATTTCAGAATATACCGGAAGCACAAACGTTCTGAAGATAGATAGATGTCCTATCTTGGGATACATACCTTACAACTCTTCAGCTGCAGGCATATAGCTTCAGCTTTGTTGAGGATGGCCCTGATGTCCAGTTTCATCGACAGTTCATTTATGAGCTGGAAGGAAGGGAGAAAAGAAGGAGGGAGAAAAGAAGAAGAACAGAGGAAGGGAGAACATTCTTTGATCGGTGATTTGCTAAAGCAGAGATGGGTAACTGACGGCCTGCGGGCAGATCACTAAAACATATTCTACCGCTCAAAACTTTGGGGTCACTTAAAAATCAATTTTTTTTGTTTCTTTTTTTATTTTTAAGCACATTTTTTGTCCATTTAAAATAACATCAAACTGATCAGAAATACAGTGTTGCCACTGTTAATGTTGTAAATGACTATTGTTGCTGGAAACGGATGATTTTTAATGGAATATCTAAATTAGGCCCGTTATCAGGAACCATCACTCCTGTGTTCCAATGGCACGTTGTGTTAGCCAATCCAAGTTTATCATTTAAAAAAGGCTAATTGATCATTAGAATACCCTTCTGCCATTATGTTAGCACAGCTGAAAACTATTGATCTGATTTTAAAAAAGCAATAAAACTGGCCTTCTTTAAACTAGTTGAGTATCTGGAGCATCAACATTTGTGGGTTCAAATACAGGCTCAAAATGGTAATTTCTTCTGAAACTCGTCAGTCTATTCCTGTTCTGAGAAATGAAGGCTATTCCATGCGAGAAATTGCCAAGAAACTTAAGATCTCGTACAACGCTGTGTACTACTCCCGTCACAGAACGACGCAAACCGACTCTAAGCAGAATAGAAAGAGGAGTTGGAGGCCCCGGTGCACAACTGAGCAAGAGCACAAGTACATTAGTGTGTCTAGTTTGAAGAAACAGACGCCTCACAAGTCCACAACTGGCAGCTTCATTAAATAGTACCCGCAAAACACCAGTCTCAACGTCAACAGTGAAGAGGCGACTCCGGGATGCTGGCCTTCTAGGCAGATTTGCAAAGAAAAAGCCAAATCTCAGACTGGCCAATGAAAAGAAAAGATGAAGATGTGCAAAAGAACACAGACACTGGACAGAGGAACTCAATGTTGACGTTCAGACTGGTTTTGAGTAGCAAACAAAATACTTAAGCGTAGGCAGACTGTCCCACATCTATAAACAGGGAGCTATCGGACATTGGAAGAATGAGTGTAAAGTAGGAATGAAGCCTGCTGCAGTCGGAGGAAATGACGCTATACGAGCGTTTCCATCTTTTTCAAAATAGCAACAACCAATCCTCTAGAGAGCAACAACCAATCCTCTAGAGAGCAACAACCAATCCTCTAGAGAGCAACAACATTTACATTTAAGTCATTTAGCAGACGCTCTTATCCAGAGCGACTTACAAAGCATCCAGTGGAAACCAATAAAGCTCTTTGGAGGGAGGGGGGTGAGAAGGATTAATTACCTCTCCTTGAGAGGTGGGGTTTCAATGTCCTCCCACCTCTTCAACCAATCCTCTAGAGCAACAACCAATCCTCTAGAGAGCAACAACCAATCCTCTAGAGAGCAACAACCAATCCTCTAGAGAGCAACAACCAATCCTCTAGAGAGCAACAACCAATCCTCTAGAGAGCAACAACCAATCCTCTAGAGAGCAACAACCAATCCTCTAGAGAGCAACAACCAATCCTCTAGAGAGCAACAACCAATCCTCTAGAGAGCAACAACCAATCCTCTAGAGAGCAACAACCAATCCTCTAGAGAGCAACAACCAATCCTCTAGAGAGCAACAACCAATCCTCTAGAGAGCAACAACCACTCCTCTAGAGAGCAACAACCACTCCTCTAGAGAGCAACAACCAATCCTCTAGAGAGCAACAACCAATCCTCTAGAGAGCAACAACCAATCCTCTAGAGAGCAACAACCAATCCTCTAGAGAGCAGCAGGACAGGAACATTTTACATAGTGGTGTTTGATCAATGAAGGGGACATGTGGGATTTAATGACAAAATGAACGAGAAACACTCGTCTCTATTCTACCATTACTTAATGAGGTACCATTAATTTCCTTATGGAGTTATGACTTGCCTAGTTAAATAAAGGTTAATAAATAAACAATTATCAAGAATTGTAATTCCAAGATGATTAGGTATTGGAATTGGTTTATTTTTGAGTTAACATGCAGTGTGTTAACAACATGTGATTCATGATGTGAACCATGTGTTCAAAGTGGAAACGATCAGTTCCCAGGGTCCTGGTCTTTGGGTAAATATACACATGTATTTTGTTCAGTCTGCTCATATTTTATTTTATTTGACCTTTATTTAACAAGGCAAGTCAGTTAAGAACAAATTCTTATTTTCAATGACGGCCTAGGAACAGTGGGTTAACTGCCTGTTCAGGGGCAGAACGACAGATTTTGTATCTTGTCAGCTCGGGGGTTTGAACTCGCAACCTTCCGGTTACTAGTCCAACGCTCTAACCACTAGGCTATATGTTAATGTGGGTTGACAGTTACCCCAAATGGATTGTGATGTGTGTATTGCTGATTTCATTACTTATTACTGGATTCTGATTTGATTGTTACCAATTTCACCAGATTGGGATGAGTTCTACTTCAGAGAGGTTGGTAACCTTAGAAAGTTATCCCCGAGTGGGTTAGGTGTTAACTCCTGACCTGGCAACTCTTCAGAGAGGTAGCCAGTAAAATAAGGGAGTGTTGGGGTTCCAACTCCCAGACCTGGCAACTCTTCAGAGAGGTAGCCAGTAAAATAAGGGAGTGTTGGGGTTCCAACTCCCTGACCTGGCAACTCTTCAGAGAGGTAGCCAGTAAAATACGCCATCTGAAGAAGACGCTAGAATGATAAGTGCCGGGAGAAGGGAGGTCTACACACTGAACAATTTAGACTGAGTACGCATTGAGATACAGGAAAACAGGGACAAAGGGGGGCTGTAATGAGAAGAGTTATTACCGACAGTAAAAAGTTCCCATTTATAAATGTACATTCTAACCGGGATGATGTGTGCTAGTCTGAGAAGACAAAGTAAAGCACTAAGGACTGTCCATTCTAAATTTGGGTTGGATAATTTATAAAAATGTTTTAGTTATGATTCGGCTACAGTGAGAGAGAGAGTTGCTCTCAAACTGGAGGAGTGGGGGCACTGCTAAAAATGTATTAGACCCCAGGAAGGCTCTAGAAACCTTATCTTTAAGTGTCCTCCGAGAGGGAGGTTATTGGAGAACTCACTGGATGATCGCTCGGGTCAACCATTTCTGTTCTCTTTTGTTTTCCAATGTCATCAGAATATTCATGTTACATCGCATCATACATTCAGATTGCTGGACGATACGGTATAATTAATTGCACACAAGGTTCATAGTCGGTGTCTTGCGATAACAGCCAAGGATGAAAACGAAGGAGACGGCATGGAGACCAGTATCACAAGGCCATAGAACGTAACGGAGGGACGGTTCTGTCCCCAGTCCTAGTAGCATCAAGGGTGGTGTGAATTATTAAACACACTCTTTCTCTCTTCCCTGTTCAAGTCAATAGGTTTTTAGGTGTCGTGGAACATAAGACTGATCATTGTTCCAGAGGAGGGACTGAGGTAATATCGACTCATTGATTTA
Organism: Oncorhynchus keta; assembly: GCF_023373465.1. NCBI lineage: Eukaryota > Metazoa > Chordata > Actinopteri > Salmoniformes > Salmonidae > Oncorhynchus > Oncorhynchus keta. Next base: position 317,033 of record NW_026290755.1, on the reverse strand, counting down.
GGAATGTTTTAGTATGTTTATAGATGTAGAGGTGCATTAGGACTAGTGACTATAGTGTTACGGGTTAGATGGAATGATGTGTGTGTAAATGTATCTGTAGCAGGAAGTGAGGTACACATGGGGCCTGTGATTGAGACAGAATGTATCTGTAGCAGGAAGTGAGGTACACATGGGGCCTGTGATTGAGACAGAATGTATCTGTAGCAGGAAGTGAGGTACACATGGGGCCTGTGATTGAGACAGAATGTATCTGTAGCAGGAAGTGAGGTACACACGGGGCCTGTGATTGAGACAGAATGTTACCATCAGACTTAAGTGGGATGGAAGGTGACAGAATGTTTACATCAGACTTAAGTGGGATGGAAGGTGATGGGGGTGATAGAATGGGATCATCCACAGAGACTGTGTATGTTGTTACAGGAGATGGCTCGTAGGAGAGGGAGGACAGCTAACTGTGCCCAATATAGAGACTATTACACAAACCCGGATCATGGTGAGAGTAGCAGAGATCGTGTTGGCATTGAGGACACTATTGTCAACTTTCCAGAAACCTGTGAGGTTGTTAGGTTGTGAGGTTGTTAGGTTGTGAGATTGTTAGGTTGTGAGGTTGTGAAGTTGTTAGGTTGTGAAGTTGTGAGGTTGTGAGGTTAGATTGTTAGGTTGTTAGGTTGTGAGGTTGTGAGGTTGTGATTGTTAGGTTGTGAGGTTGTGAGGTTGTGAGGTTGTGAGGTTGTGAGGTTGTGGGTTGTGAGGTTGTGAGGTTGTTAGGTTGTGAGGTTGTTAGGTTGTGAGGTTGTGAGGTTGTTAGGTTGTGAGGTTGTGAGGTTGTGGGGTTGTGAGGTTGTGAAGTTGCGAGGTTGTGAGGTTGCGAGGTTGTGAAGTTGCGAGGTTGTGAAGTTGCGAGGTTGTGAGGGCCAACGTCATTACCCATTCCTCATTTCTAACAGCCGGTGAACGCTTGACAGATTACATGCAGTAGTTATTCTCAGGACAGTAAGTGGAGGAGGTTAAGGTCAGGGGTCATGTTAGTAATAACAGTAGTTACTTTAGTAGCATTGTTAGGATATCAGTTTATGAGGACTCATGTCACATGGCTTGGTAGCTGGTAACTGGGGGACTGATGGGAGTACCGGGGGCTGTTATTCACGTCACAAATTCGTGATCTGGCCATAATGGGAGAGTCTATGTTATCAGGAAATGACCGGTGCGTTGCAGTGTGTATATTCCCAGCTGGAAGCGGCACATGAGGAGCAGGAGATAACCGAGGGCACGGGCTGAATTCTGGAGATTGAGTGTACATCAAGATACACCAGGCGGAGGTGTTGGGACAGTGTTGTTCTGGTCCACAGTACCTGCAGCAGTAAAGACCGTCATGTCTCTCCTCAGTGGGTTTACAGTTCTCCCGTGAAGTGAGGTCCAGTTGCATAATGTGTGAGCTTGAAGATGACAGAGGAAGTGGAGCGAATGAGAGAGAAAGACTAGATTCCACTGTAGACATGCAGATGGGTTGGGTCTGGGAGCCACTTTAAACAGATGGGTTGGGTCTGGGAGTCACTAAACAGATGGGTTGGGTCTGGGAGACACTTTAAACAGATGGGTTGGGTCTGGGAGACACTAAACAGATGGGTTGGGTCTGGGAGCCACTAAACAGATGGGTTGGGTCTGGGAGCCACTTTAAACAGACGGGTTGGGTCTGGGAGACACTTTAAACAGAGGGGTTGGGTCTGGGAGCCACTTTAAACAGATGGGTTGGGTCTGGGAGACACTTTAAACAGATGGGTTGGGTCTGGGAGACACTTTAAACAGATGGGTTGGGTCTGGGAGACACTTTAAACAGATGGGTTGGGTCTGGGAGACACTTTAAACAGATGGGTTGGGTCTGGGAGACACTTTAAACAGATGGGTTGGGTCTGGGAGACACTAAACAGATGGGTTGGGTCTGGGAGACACTTTAAACAGATGGGTTGGGTCTGGGAGACACTTTAAACAGAGGGGTTGGGTCTGGGAGTCACTTTAAACAGATGGGGTGGGTCTGGGAGACACTGTAAACAGATGGGTTGGGTCTGGGAGACACTGTAAACAGATGGGTTGGGTCTGGGAGACACTTTAAACAGATGGGTTGGGTCTGGGAGACACTTTAAACAGATGGGTTGGGTCTGGGAGACACTTTAAACAGATGGGTTGGGTCTGGGAGACACTTTAAACAGATGGGTTGGGTCTGGGAGACACTTTAAACAGATGGGTTGGGTCTGGGAGACACTTTAAACAGATGGGTTGGGTCTGGGAGACACTTTAAACAGATGGGTTGGGTCTGGGAGCCACTTTAAACAGATGGGTTGGGTCTGGGAGCCACTTTAAACAGATGGGTTGGGTCTGGGAGACACTTTAAACAGATGGGTTGGGTCTGGGAGACACTTTAAACAGATGGGTTGGGTCTGGGAGACACTAAACAGATGGGTTGGGTCTGGGAGACACTAAACAGATTAAACACTTTAAATGGGTTGGGTCTGGGAGACACTAAACAGATGGGTTGGGTCTGGGAGACACTTTAAACAGATGGGTTGGGTCTGGGAGACACTGTAAACAGATGGGTTGGGTCTGGGAGACACTTTAAACAGATGGGTTGGGTCTGGGAGACACTTTAAACAGATGGGTTGGGTCTGGGAGACACTTTAAACAGATGGGTTGGGTCTGGGAGACACTTTAAACAGATGGGTTGGGTCTGGGAGACACTAAACAGATGGGTTGGGTCTGGGAGACACTTTAAACAGATGGGGTTGGGTCTGGGAGACACTAAACAGATGGGGTTGGGTCTGGGAGACACTAAACAGATGGGGTTGGGTCTGGGAGACACTAAACAGATGGGTTGGGTCTGGGAGACACTTTAAACAGATGGGGTTGGGTCTGGGAGACACTTTAAACAGATGGGTTGGGTCTGGGAGACACTTTAAACAGATGGGTTGGGTCTGGGAGACACTTTAAACAGATGGGTTGGGTCTGGGAGACACTAAACAGATGGGTTGGGTCTGGGAGCCACTTTAAACAGATGGGTTGGGTCTGGGAGACACTTTAAACAGATGGGTTGGGTCTGGGAGACACTAAACAGATGGGGTTGGGTCTGGGAGACACTTTAAACAGATGGGTTGGGTCTGGGAGACACTTTAAACAGATGGGTTGGGTCTGGGAGACACTTTAAACAGATGGGTTGGGTCTGGGAGTCACTTTAAACAGATGGGTTGGGTCTGGGAGACACTTTAAACAGATGGGTTGGGTCTGGGAGACACTAAACAGATGGGTTGGGTCTGGGAGACAGAAACAGATGGGTTGGGTCTGGGAGACACTTTAAACAGATGGGTCTGGGAGACACTTTAAACAGATGGGTTGGGTCTGGGACACTAAACAGATGGGTTGGGTCTGGGAGCCACTTTAAACAGATGGGTTGGGTCTGGGAGACACTTTAAACAGATGGGTTGGGTCTGGGAGTCACTTTAAACAGATGGGTTGGGTCTGGGAGTCACTTTAAACAGATGGGTTGGGTCTGGGAGCCACTTTAAACAGATGGGTTGGGTCTGGGAGCCACTTTAAACAGATGGGTTGGGTCTGGGAGTCACTTTAAACAGATGGGTTGGGTCTGGGAGACACTTTAAACAGATGGGTTGGGTCTGGGAGCCACTTTAAACAGATGGGTTGGGTCTGGGAGCCACTTTAAACAGATGGGTTGGGTCTGGGAGACACTTTAAACAGATGGGTTGGGTCTGGGAGACACTTTAAACAGATGGGTTGGGTCTGGGAGACACTTTAAACAGATGGGTTGGGTCTGGGAGACACTTTAAACAGATGGGTTGGGTCTGGGAGACACTTTAAACAGATGGGTTGGGTCTGGGAGACACTTTAAACAGATGGGACACTTGGGTCTGGGTCTGGGAGACACTTTAAACAGATGGGTTGGGTCTGGGAGACACTTTAAACAGATGGGTTGGGTCTGGGAGCCACTTTAAACAGATGGGTTGGGTCTGGGAGACACTTTAAACAGATGGGTTGGGTCTGGGAGACACTTTAAACAGATGGGTTGGGTCTGGGAGACACTTTAAACAGATGGGTTGGGTCTGGGAGACACTTTAAACAGATGGGTTGGGTCTGGGAGACACTTTAAACAGATGGGTTGGGTCTGGGAGACACTTTAAACAGATGGGTTGGGTCTGGGTCACTGTAAACAGATGGGATGATGGGTTGGGTCTGGGAGACACTAAACAGATGGGTTGGGTCTGGGAGACACTTTAAACAGATGGGTTGGGTCTGGGAGACACTTTAAACAGATGGGTTGGGTCTGGGAGACACTTTAAACAGATGGGTTGGGTCTGGGAGACACTTTAAACAGATGGGTTGGGTCTGGGAGACACTTTAAACAGATGGGTTGGGTCTGGGAGACACTTTAAACAGATGGGTTGGGTCTGGGAGACACTAAACAGATGGGTTGGGTCTGGGAGACACTTTAAACAGATGGGTTGGGTCTGGGAGTCTGGGACCACTTTAAACAGATGGGTTGGGTCTGGGAGACACTTTAAACAGATGGGTTGGGTCTGGGAGACACTTTAAACAGACACTTTAAACAGATGGGTTGGGTCTGGGAGACACTTTAAACAGATGGGTTGGGTCTGGGAGACACTAAACAGATGGGTTGGGTCTGGGAGACACTTTAAACAGATGGGTTGGGTCTGGGAGACACTTTAAACAGATGGGTTGGGTCTGGGAGACACTTTAAACAGATGGGTTGGGTCTGGGAGCCACTTTAAACAGATGGGTTGGGTCTGGGAGCCACTAAACAGATGGGTTGGGTCTGGGAGCCACTTTAAACAGATGGGTTGGGTCTGGGAGACACTTTAAACAGATGGGTTGGGTCTGGGAGACACTTTAAACAGATGGGTTGGGTCTGGGAGACACTAAACAGATGGGTTGGGTCTGGGAGACACTTTAAACAGATGGGTTGGGTCTGGGAGACACTTTAAACAGATGGGTTGGGTCTGGGAGACACTTTAAACAGATGGGTTGGGTCTGGGAGCCACTTTAAACAGATGGGTTGGGTCTGGGAGACACTAAACAGATGGGTTGGGTCTGGGAGACACTTTAAACAGAGGGGTTGGGTCTGGGAGACACTTTAAACAGATGGGTTGGGTCTGGGAGACACTTTAAACAGATGGGGTTGGGTCTGGGAGACACTTTAAACAGATGGGTTGGGTCTGGGAGACACTTTAAACAGATGGGTTGGGTCTGGGAGACACTTTAAACAGATGGGTTGGGTCTGGGAGACACTTTAAACAGATGGGTTGGGTCTGGGAGACACTTTAAACAGATGGGTTGGGTCTGGGAGACACTTTAAACAGATGGGTTGGGTCTGGGAGACACTAAACAGATGGGTTGGGTCTGGGAGACACTTTAAACAGATGGGTTGGGTCTGGGAGACACTTTAAACAGATGGGTTGGGTCTGGGAGACACTAAACAGATGGGTTGGGTCTGGGAGACACTTTAAACAGATGGGTTGGGTCTGGGAGACACTAAACAGATGGGTTGGGTCTGGGAGACACTTTAAACAGATGGGTTGGGTCTGGGAGACACTTTAAACAGATGGGTTGGGTCTGGGAGACACTTTAAACAGATGGGTTGGGTCTGGGAGCCACTTTAAACAGATGGGTTGGGTCTGGGAGACACTTTAAACAGATGGGTTGGGTCTGGGAGACACTTTAAACAGATGGGTTGGGTCTGGGAGACACTTTAAACAGATGGGTTGGGTCTGGGAGACACTTTAAACAGATGGGTTGGGTCTGGGAGACACTTTAAACAGATGGGTTGGGTCTGGGAGACACTTTAAACAGATGGGTTGGGTCTGGGAGACACTTTAAACAGATGGGTTGGGTCTGGGAGACACTTTAAACAGATGGGTTGGGTCTGGGAGACACTTTAAACAGATGGGTTGGGTCTGGGAGACACTTTAAACAGATGGGTTGGGTCTGGGAGACACTTTAAACAGATGGGTTGGGTCTGGGAGACACTTTAAACAGATGGGTTGGGTCTGGGAGACACTTTAAACAGATGGGTTGGGTCTGGGAGACACTTTAAACAGATGGGTTGGGTCTGGGAGACACTAAACAGATGGGTTGGGTCTGGGAGACACTTTAAACAGATGGGTTGGGTCTGGGAGACACTTTAAACAGATGGGTTGGGTCTGGGAGACACTTTAAACAGATGGGTTGGGTCTGGGAGACACTTTAAACAGATGGGTTGGGTCTGGGAGACACTAAACAGATGGGTTGGGTCTGGGAGACACTTTAAACAGATGGGGTGGGTCTGGGAGACACTGTAAACAGATGGGTTGGGTCTGGGAGACACTTTAAACAGATGGGTTGGGTCTGGGAGACACTTTAAACAGATGGGTTGGGTCTGGGAGACACTTTAAACAGATGGGTTGGGTCTGGGAGACACTGTAAACAGATGGGTTGGGTCTGGGAGACACTTTAAACAGATGGGTTGGGTCTGGGAGACACTAAACAGATGGGTTGGGTCTGGGAGACACTAAACAGATGGGTTGGGTCTGGGAGTCACTTTAAACAGATGGGTTGGGTCTGGGAGACACTTTAAACAGATGGGTTGGGTCTGGGAGACACTAAACAGATGGGTTGGGTCTGGGAGACACTTTAAACAGATGGGTTGGGTCTGGGAGACACTTTAAACAGATGGGTTGGGTCTGGGAGCCACTTTAAACAGATGGGTTGGGTCTGGGAGACACTTTAAACAGATGGGTTGGGCTGGGAGACACTTTAAACAGAGGGGTTGGGTCTGGGAGACACTTTAAACAGATGGGTTGGGTCTGGGAGACACTTTAAACAGATGGGTTGGGTCTGGGAGACACTGATGGGTTGGGCTGGGAGACACTTTAAACAGAGGGGTTGGGTCTGGGAGACACTTTAAACAGATGGGTTGGGTCTGGGAGCCACTTTAAACAGATGGGTTGGGTCTGGGAGCCACTTTAAACACCATAGTTGGGTCTGGGAGCCACTTTAAACAGATGGGTTGGGTCTGGGAGCCACTGTAAACAGATGGGTTGGGTCTGGGAGCCACTTTAAACACCATAGTTGGGTCTGGGAGCCACTTTAAACAGATGGGTTGGGTCTGGGAGCCACTGTAAACAGATGGGTTGGGTCTGGGAGACACTGTAAACAGATGGGTTGGGTCTGGGAGACACTTTAAACACCATAGTTGGGTGAGCTGCTTTATTGGTTAATGGATCAGATGAAAAGGAAAGATGGTACTTTAAACAACATGTTGGAGGCATTCATGTGAAAGTCTAGTGCCGAGTTACCTGAAGAGGATGTAGCATTGATTAGGGCTACGCACCTGCCTACCAGGTGACCTGCCTACCAGGTGACCTGCCTACCAGGTGACCTGCCTACCAGGTGACCTGCCTACCAGGTGACCTGCCTACCAGGTGACCTGCCTACCGGGTGACCTGCCTACCGGGTGACCTGCCTACCGGGTGACCTGCCTACCAGGTGACCTGCCTACCAGGTGACCTGCCTACCAGGTGACCTGCCTACCAGGTGACAGAGAAGGAGATGGGGAGCAAAGTGAGGATGCCAGCGCTTGGGAACCGCTCTCTGAACCTGTGTTCTGATGGTGAAGATGGGGTGAAAGTCCTCATGTAGGTGGTTCTGTAGCTCAGTTGGTAGAGCATGGCGCTTGTAACGCCAGGGTAGTGGGTTCGATTCCCGGGACCACCCATACGTAGAATGTATGCACACATGACTGTAAGTCGCTTTGGATAAAAGCGTCTGATAAATGGCATATATAAAAAATGTTGTCATGTCTATCTTAACACGTTGTTAATGCTGTTGTGTTTTGGTGTTTAGTTTTACTTTGCAAGTGTTGTGCCGTCACTCTCTCAGGAACCAGAAGGAGAAAGTTGAAACAGGAGTCAACAGGTCCAGTGGACAAGGTATTATCTCTCAGGAACCAGAAGGAGAAAGTTGAAACAGGAGTCAACAGGTCCAGTGGACAAGGTATTATCTCTCAGGAACCAGAAGGAGAAAGTTGAAACAGGAGTCAACAGGTCCCGTGGACAAGGTATTATCTCTCAGGAACCAGAAGGAGAAAGTTGAAACAGGAGTCAACAGGTCCAGTGGACAAGGTATTATCTCTCAGGAACCAGAAGGAGAAAGTTGAAACAGGAGTCAACAGGTCCAGTGGACAAGGTATTATCTCTCAGGAACCAGGAGGAGAAAGTTGAAACAGGAGTCAACAGGTCCAGTGGACAAGGTATTATCTCTCAGGAACCAGAAGGAGAAAGTTGAAACAGGAGTCAACAGGTCCAGTGGACAAGGTATTATCTCTCAGGAACCAGAAGGAGAAAGTTGAAACAGAAGTCAAGGAACCAGGAGGAGAAAGTTGAAACAGGAGTCAACAGGTCCAGTGGACAAGGTATTATCTCTCAGGAACCAGAAGGAGAAAGTTGAAACAGGAGTCAACAGGTCCAGTGGACAAGGTATTATCTCTCAGGAACCAGAAGGAGAAAGTTGAAACAGGAGTCAACAGGTCCCGTGGACAAGGTATTATCTCTCAGGAACCAGAAGGAGAAAGTTGAAACAGGAGTCAACAGGTCCCGTGGACAAGTTATTATCAGTGTCCTGTAATAAATGGAAATGGTGTGATCATCGTATGGGGCGGCAGGTAGCCCAGTGGTTAAAGTGTTGGACAAGTAACCGAAAGGTTGCTGGATCGAATCCCCGAGCTGACAAGGTAAAAATCTGTCGTTCTGCCCCTGAACAAGGCAGTTAACTCACTGTTCCGAGACCAGTCATTGTAAATAAGAATTTGTTCTTAACTGACTTGCCTAGTTAAAAAGGTAAACTAAAAAATAAATAATGACCAAAAAAAACAAACAGTTTAATGACAAAAAAAAACTGTTTAGAAATTTTTGCAAATGTATTAAAAACTTGTGGTGGGCTGTTGGTTATTTTCTCACTGCAACATGTCCATGGCAAAATGTGTCAAACTTTCTCTCTCCGGCTTTCAAGAGGGGGGGGGGCAGCTAAAAAAAAACGTTTTGCCCACAAAGTGGCAGGGGCCCCCCAACAAAATGTTGCTTAGGGCCTCCAAAATGCTAGAGCCAGCTCTGACTGCATGTGTGAACATGAATGTAGGTATGCAGACCAGCGAGCCACTGCGGCCGCTCGTGATGAGGTTTTTGGTGGCCCCCACCCCACCGAAGTTGCCCGTCCTTGTGCTAAAGTGATGACACGGATAAACACTCCAACACTGAAAACCAGTGTTCTGTGTGGATATAACACACGTGTTGTAATGTGACTAGGCAGTGAAAGCCTGTTAGTTAGAAGACCACATGCTCCTGCTAGGTGATAATTAACTGCTTCCTTCAGACATCAGAAAAACACAGTGTAAAGCCCATTCTCTCTCTTCTCACTACTCTCTTTCCCTCTCTCTCTTCCTACTTTATCTCCCTCTCTCCCTCCCTAAACCCTCTCTCTCACTACTCTCTTTCCCTCTCTCTCTTCCTACTTTATCTCCCTCTCTCCCTCCCTAAACCCCCCCCCCCTCTCTCTCACTACTCTCTTTCCCTCTCTCTCTTCCTACTTTATCTCCCTCTCTCCCTCCCTAAACCCCCCTCTCTCTCTCACCACTCTCTTTCCCTCCTTTCTCTCCCTCCCTAAACCCCCTCCCTCGCTCTCCCCACTCTCTTTCTCCCCCTATCTACTGCCACCTCCCTCCCCCACCTGGTGTTGTAGCTACTGTATAGATAGAGCCTGCAAGGTCTCCATGGTTACCATCTACTAGCCGTCTACCAACTGTCTCCCACCTGGTGTTTTAGCTACTGTATAGATAGAGCCTGCAAGGTCTCCATGGTTACCATCTACTAGCTGTCTACCAACTGTCTCCCACCTGGTGTTTTAGCTACTGTATAGATAGAGCCTGCAAGGTCTCCATGGTTACCATCTACTAGCTGTCTACCAACTGCAGAAAGAACAGCTGTGATCACATCAGGAAGTAACCTCAAGGTAAAATGTTGAATGATTTAAAACCGTTCTAAGCATCCTTACAGGCTATCATGTACATGACACAGCCAAGATAACTCCTGATAACATCAGCCTATATTTCTAGAGAGATTCCCAGACCTATCATTAGCCCATACCTGGGCGCGAACCAGGGACCCTCTGCACACATCAACAACAGTCACCCTCGAAGCATCGTTACCCATCGCTCCACAAAAGCCGCGGCCCTTGCAGAGCAAGGGGAACTACTACTTCAAGGTCTCTGAGCGAGTGTCGTTACCGATTGAAACGCTATTTAGCGCGCACCGCTAACTAAGCTAGCCGTTTCACATCCGTTACACCAGCACCACCGCTAACTAAGCTAGCCGTTTCACATCCGTTACACCAGCACCACCGCTAACTAAGCTAGCCGTTTCACATCCGTTACACCAGCACCACCGCTAACTAAGCTAGCCGTTTCACATCCGTTACACCAGCACCACCGCTAACTAAGCTAGCCGTTTCACATCCGTTACACCAGCACCACCGCTAACTAAGCTAGCCGTTTCACATCCGTTACACCAGCACCACCGCTAACTAAGCTAGCCGTTTCACATCCGTTACACCAGCACCACTGCTAACTAAGCTAGCCGTTTCACATCCGTTACACCAGCACCACTGCTGCTCTCCTCTTCTCTCCTCCCCACTCTCCTCTTCTCTCCCCCGACTCTCCTCCCCACTCTCCTCTTCTCTCCTCCCCACTCTCCTCTTCTCTCCTCCCCACTCTCCTCTTCTCTCCCCCCACTCTCCTCTTCTCTTCCCCCCCACTCTCCTCTTCTCTCCTCCCCACTCTCCTCTTCTCTCCTCCCCACTCTCCTCTTCTCTCCTCCCCACTCTCCTCTTCTCTCCTCCCCACTCTCCTCTTCTCTCCTCCCCACTCTCCTCTTCTCTCCCCCGACTCTCCTCTTCTCCCCACTCTCCTCTTCTCTCCTCCCCACTCTCCTCTTCTCTCCCCCCACTCTCCTCTTCTCTTCCCCCCACTCTCCTCTTCTCTTCCCCCCACTCTCCTCTTCTCTTCCCCCCACTCTCCTCTTCTCTCCTCCCCACTCTCCTCTTCTCTCCCCCGACTCTACCCCCACTCTCCTCTTCTCCCCACTCTCCTCTTCCCTCCTCCCCACTCTCCTCTTCTCTCCCCCCCCACTCTCCTCTTCTCTCCCCCCACTCTCCTCTTCTCTCCCCCCACTCTCCTCTTCTCTCCTCCCCACTCTCCTCTTCTCTCCTCCCCACTCTCCTCTTCTCCCCCCGACTCTACCCCCACTCTCCTCTTCTCTTCCCCCACTCTCCTCTTTTCTCCCCCACTCTCCTCTTCTCCCCCCCCACTCTCCTCTTCTCTCCCCCACTCTCCTCTTCTCTCCCCCACTCTCCTCTTCTCCCCCCACTCTCCTCTTCCCCCACTCTCCTCTTCTCTCCCCCCACTCTCCTCTCTCTCCCCCCACTCTCCTCTTCTCCCCCCTCTCCTCTTCTCTCCTCCCCACTCTCCCTCTTCTCCCCCCCACTCTCCTCTTCTCTCCTCCCCCCTCTCCTCTTCTCTCCTCCCCACTCTCCTCTTCTCTCCCCCCACTCTCCTCTTCTCCCCCCCACTCTCCTCTTCCCCCCCCACTCTCCTCTTCTCCCCCCCCACTCTCCTCTTCTCTCCCCCCCCTCTCTCCTCTTCTCTCCCCCACTCTCCTCTTCTTCCCCCCCACTCTCCTCTTCTCCCCCCACTCTCCTCTTCTCCCCCCCCCACTCTCCTCTTCTCCTCCCCCCCCCCCTCTCCTCTCCCCCCACTCTCCTCTTCCCCCCCACTCTCCTCTTCCCCCCCACTCTCCTCTTCTCTCCCCCCCCCCACTCTCCTCTTCCCCCCCCCACTCTCCTCTTCTCTCCCCCCACACACTCTCCTCTTCTCTCCCCCACACACTCTCCTCTTCTCTCCCCCCCACACACTCTCCTCTTCTCTCCCCCACACACTCTCCTCTTCTCTCCCCCCACACACTCTCCTCTTCTCTCCCCCACACACTCTCCTCTTCTCTCCCCCCACACTCTCCTCTTCTCCCCCCACTCTCCTCTCCCACTCTCCTCTCCCCCCTCTCCTCTCCCCCACTCTCCTCTTCTCCCCCACTCTCCTCTTCTCTTCCCACTCTCCTCTTCTCTTCTCTCCCCCCCACCCTACTCTCCTCTGATAGGAGTTAAAAGGACCCTTTCTATTTTAGGAGGTAGGGCAGGTCATATTTAGTGTAATGTTGACCCCAACCAACCTTGCACTCACACAGAGACAGATACAAGTGAACACACACATACAGACAAAACGTAAGAACACACACCTTGAGGATCTCATTGAAGCCGTATTGTTTCTCCATAATCTGGTGTTTCTCTGAGTCCAGGATGGCACAGCACACCAGCAGGTGGAAGTTCTGGCACGGCAGCCCGGTCCACATTACCTGAAGTCAACCCAGAGACTATCAGAGTCGGTGTGTGTGTGAGAGAGATACAGTATCTGCATCATTATGTCTGATAAATCAAACTAATTGTTGTGATTCTGTGAAACATAATTAAATTAATGCTAATTGGCTTGTGTTTCCTCGCAATGCCTCTGGACGAAATGGAGAGATGATGAAATTAAAACTAAACCACGGGCCTTTTAATCAGGTTACTGATTCATCTATGGGGAGTTAGGAGGAGGAGGAGGAGGAGGAGGAGGAGGAGGAGAGCAGGAGAAGAGGTGGTGGTGAGACTGAGGAGCAGCAGGATCAGAGAGTCAGGGGACAGAGAGAGGCCACTGATTGATCAAGTGCTCACTGTAATGACTGATTGGCCTCTTTGATTGATTGGCTGGATTGACTGTGTGGGCTGATCGATCATTAGAGAACAGACGATTGATTAACGGTAAACGCCTTGAATGTCTGTGACTCACCTCCCAAAGACGCAGGACATCAGGGAAACTCAGTTCTCTCTTGAAACGAATCAGGAGCCAGCGAAAGCAGAAGTACAGATGACCAGAGTCCTGGGCCCCTGTAAGATACACACACACAAACACAAGGTTAGCAGAAGTACAGGTGACCAGAGTCCTGGGCCCCTGTAAGATACACACACACAAACACAAGGTTAGCAGAAGTACAGGTGACCAGAGTCCTGGGCCCCTGTAAGATACACACACACACACACAAGGTTAGCAGAAGTACAGGTGACCAGAGTCCTGGGCCCCTGTAAGATACACACACACACACACACACACACACAGGTTAGCAGAAGTACAGGTGACCAGAGTCCTGGGCCCCTGTAAGACACACACACAAACACAAGGTTAGCAGAAGTACAGGTGACCAGAGTCCTGGGCCACTGTAAGATGGAGACACACAGACGGTTAGCAGAAGTCCAGGTGACCAGAGTCCTGGGCCACTGTAAGATGGAGACACACACACACACACACAAGGTTAGCAGAAGTACAGATGACCAGAGTCCTGGGCCCCTGTAAGATACACACACACACACACACACACAAGGTTAGCAGAAGTACAGGTGACCAGAGTCCTGGGCCACTGTAAGATGGAGACACACAGACACACACACGGTTAGCAGAAGTACAGGTGACCAGAGTCCTGGGCCACTAAGACGGAGACACACAAACACACAAGGTTAGCAGAAGTACAGGTAGCCTCTAACATAAGGTTAGCATGAAGGGAACCCGACAACATCTCAGGTATTGCCTGTAGACATCATGAGCTGAAAAGCCATTGGGCATAGATCCAACCATCCCTGAGGGGGTTAAATCCACTCGGAATGTGTCAGAGTTGTGAGCATCTCTGATCAAGGAGCTGAAGGAATATCAATAGTGAGGAAGTGGAGCCTCGTAAATTAAAGTCAACCAATCGTAGACCTTAAGCCTCTTACGTCCCCTCTCTATCTCTTCTTCCCCCCGCCCCCCCAAAAGACAATCCCGTCCATCACTGTCGTTCTCTTCCTGCCCTCAATCTAACCTTTCCAGCTCAAATTAAAGAGATAAATAACACATTTAATTTACATATTATTGAATTGACTTGGTTTATTGTTCTTGGTAGCTCTCTGAATTCTGGAGGAGCTTTGTTGTTATCCGGCGAGGTAACGAACAGCAGACCAGTTTTAGTAGGGTGGCTGAGCGAGCCCCGAAATTAATCAAGAAAATTAATGACTATAAAGTACGCGGTGATAAATCAACATCGTCCCAATCAGACTGCACGGTAGCGCTAGCCGCATTTAAACAGCCTAATTCAAAACAACTTATCAGGGACTGTTTAGGGATGCGGCTACCCCCTATGACCTCTAGCAAATAGGAGACTTTTCCAAACAGAACACACCATATTTATCTCATTAGAAAGTCTTATTCAAACTCGGATAAACTCTGGTTTTTCTTTCAAAGACGAAATGTGGCGTCGGCACTTGTGTGAGAGAGAAAACACAAGGGAAATGTTTCACTGGCTCCATCAAGGTGATTATCTAGTACACTTATGATGAGGATGAATGTGTGTTCCGTTGTCACGGTGAACGTTCTATTCTGTGGATTCTAAATGGCAGTAATGGGTGTTGTTCATTAGGGAGGGACTGGACTACCCAGACTCCAATAATTGACGCTAAAATGTAATTTTATTTTAAGGATTTTTTTTTTTTAACACATGCCCTGTTTGTGTGTGTGTTCCCCTCACCCAGGTAGTTCCAGAAGGACAGGTCCAGTAGTCGTAGCAGTGTGTGTGTGTGTGTGTGTGTGTGTGTGTGTGTGTGTGTGTGTGTGTGTGTGTGTGTGTGTTCCCCTCACCCAGGCAGTTCCAGAAGGACAGGTCCAGTAGTCGTAGCAGTGTGTGTGTGTGTGTGTGTGTGTGTGTGTTGTGTGTGTGTTCCCCTCACCCAGGTAGTTCCAGAAGGACAGGTCCAGTAGTCGTAGCAGAGTGTGTGTGTGTGTGTGTGTGTGTGTGTGTGTGTGTGTGTGTGTGTGTGTGTGTGTTCCCCTCACCCAGGTAGTTCCAGAAGGACAGGTCCAGTAGTCGTAGCAGAGTGTGTGTGTGTGTGTGTGTGTGTGTGTGTGTGTGTGTGTGTGTGTGTGTGTGTGTGTGTGTGTGTGTGTGTGTGTGTGTGTGTGTGTGTGTGTCCCTCACCCAGGTAGTTCCAGAAGGACAGGTCCAGTAGTCGTAGCAGTGTGTGTGTGTGTGTGTGTGTGTGTGTGTGTGTGTGTGTGTGTGTGTGTGTGTGTGTTCCCTCACCCAGGTAGTTCCAGAAGGACAGGTCCAGTAGTCGTAGCAGAGTGTGTGTGTGTGTGTGTTCCCCTCACCCAGGTAGTTCCAGAAGGACAGGTCCAGTAGTCGTAGCAGAGTGTGTGTGTGTGTGTGTTCCCCTCACCCAGGTAGTTCCAGAAGGACAGGTCCAGTAGTCGTAGCAGAGTGCTGAGCTGGATCAGTTGAGTCTTCATTCCCTGCATCTGCTCCTCAAAGTTCTGGTGCTGAGAATGTAGACAGAATGGAAATACATTCACACTATTCAGACTACAGGATCGACACTATGTGGACGCCAGCTCGTCAAACATCTCATTCCAAAATCATGGGCATCAACATGGAGTTGGTCCCCCCTTTTGCTGCTATAGCAGTCTCTACTCTTCTGGGAAGGCTTTCCACTAGATGTTGGAACATTGCTGCTATAACAGTCTCTACTCTTCTGGGAAGGCTTTCCACTAGATGTTATAACAGCCTCTACTCTTCTGGGAAGGCTTTCCACTAGATGCTATAACAGTCTCTACTCCTCTGGGAAGGCTTTCCACTAGATGTTATAACAGTCTCTACTCTTCTGGGAAGGCTTTCCACTAGATGTTATAACAGTCTCTACTCCTCTGGGAAGGCTTTCCACTAGATGTTATAACAGTCTCTACTCTTCTGGGAAGGCTTTCCACTAGATGTTATAACAGTCTCTACTCCTCTGGGAAGGCTTTCCACTAGATGTTATAACAGTCTCTACTCTTCTGGGAAGGCTTTCCACTAGATGTTGGAACATTGCTGCTATAACAGCCTCTCCTCTTCTGGGAAGGCTTTCCACTAGATGTTGTAACATTGCTGCTATAACAGTCTCTACTCTTCTGGGAAGGCTTTCCACTAGATGTTGGAACATTGCTGCTATAACAGCCTCCACTCTTCTGGGAAGGCTTTCCACTAGATGTTGGAACATTGCTGCTATAACAGTCTCTACTCCTCTGGGAAGGCCTTTCCCCTTCTGATGACCAGGTGGCGAATCGCATCTCTGCATGTCTGGCAGACATATCAGTGTGGATGACGGATCACCACCTCAAGCTGAACCTCTCTTCTGGGAAGGCTTTCATCCTAAACGTTGAAGACGGAGCTGCTCTTCCTCCCGGGAAGGACTGCCCGTTCCATGATCTCGCCATCACGGTTGACAACTCCATTGTGTCCTCCTCCCAGAGCGCTAAGAACCTTGGCGTGATCCTGGACAACACCCTGTCGATCTCAACTAACATCAAGGCGGTGGCCCGTTCCTGTAGGTTCATGCTCTACAACATCCGCAGAGTACGACCCTGCCTCACACAGGAAGCGGCGCAGGTACTAATCCAGGCACTTGTCATCTCCCGTCTGGATTACTGCAACTCGCTGTTGGCTGGGCTCCCTGCCTGTGCCATTAAACCCCTACAACTCATCCAGAACGCTGCAGCCCGTCTGGTGTTCAACCTTCCCAAGTTCTCTCACGTCACCCCGCTCCTCCGCTCTCTCCACTGGCTTCCAGTTGAAGCTCGCATCCGCTACAAGACCATGGTGCTTGCCTACGGAGCAGTGAGGGGAACGGCACCTCAGTACCTCTAGGCTCTGATCAGGCCCTACACCCAAACAAGGGCACTGCGTTCATCCACCTCTGGCCTGCTCGCCTCCCTACCACTGAGGAAGTACAGTTCCCGCTCAGCCCAGTCAAAACTGTTCGCTGCTCTGGCCCCCCAATGGTGGAACAAACTCCCTCACGACGCCAGGACAGCGGAGTCAATCACCACCTTCCGGAGACACCTGAAACCCCACCTCTTTAAGGAATACCTAGGATAGGATAAAGTAATCCTTCTCACCCCCCTAAAAGATTTAGATGCACTATTGTAAAGTGGCTGTTCCACTGGATGTCATAAGGTGAATGCACCAATTTGTAAGTCGCTCTGGATAAGAGCGTCTGCTAAATGACTTAAATGTAATGTAAATGTAAGGCTTTCCACTAGATGTTGGAACATTGCTGCTATAACAGCCTCCACTCTTCTGGGAAGGCTTTCCACTAGACGTTGGAACATTGCTGCTATAACAGCCTCCACTCTTCTGGGAAGGCTTTCCACTAGACGTTGGAACATTGCTGCTATAACAGCCTCCATCCACTCTTCTGGGAAGGCTTTCCACTAGATGTTGGAACATTGCTGCTATAACAGCCTCCACTCTTCTGGGAAGGCTTTCCACTAGACGTTGGAACATTGCTGCTATAACAGCCTCTACTCTTCTGGGAAGGCTTTCCACCAGATGTTGGAACATTGCTGCTATAACAGTCTCTACTCTTCTGGGAAGGCTTTCCACTAGATGTTGGAACATTGCTGCTATAACAGCCTCTACTCCTCTGGGAAGGCTTTCCACTAGATGTTGGAACATTGCTGCTATAACAGTCTCTACTCCTCTGGGAAGGCTTTCCACTAGATGTTGGAACATTGCTGTGGGGGACTTTCTTTCATTCAGCCACAAGAGCATTGGTGAGGTCAGGCACTGATTAGGCCTGGCTCGCAGTCAGTGTTCCAATTCATCCTAAAGTTGCTCGATTGGGGGTTGAGGTCAGGGCACCGTGCAGACCAGTCAAGTTCTTCCCATACCGATCTTGACAAAGCATTTCTGTATTCATTATTCCTTCTCCTCCACACTTTACAGTTGGCACTATGCATGGGGCAGGTAGTGTTATCTTGGCATCCGCCTCCTAACCCAGATTCGTCCGTCGGACTGCCAGAAGAAGCGTGCCGGCATTCAGCCTACCGGCTAGTCGGTCAGCCAGGCAGTCGGCCTGCCAGCCAGTCGGCCAAGCCAGCCAGTCGGCCAGCCAGCCAGTCATTCAGCCAGCCAGCCAGCCAGCCAGCCAGCCAGCCAGTCGGCCAGCCAGCCAGTCGGCCAGCCAGCCAGTCGGCCAGCCAGCCAGTCGACCAGCCAGTCGGTCGGCCGGCCAGCCGGTCGGCCAGCCAGCCAGTCGGCCAGCCAGCCAGTCGGCCAGCCAGCCAGTCGGCCAGCCAGCCAGTCAGTCATTCAGCCAGTCAGCCAGCCAGCCAGTCAGCCATTCGACCAGCCAGCCAGTCGGCCTAGCCAGCCAGCCAGTCGGCCAGCCAGCCAGCCGGCCAGCCAGCCGGTCAGTCAGTCAGCCGGCCAGTCGGCCGGCCAGCCAGCCAGTCGGCCGGCCAGCCAGCCAGTCGGCCGGCCAGCCAGCCAGTCGGCCGGCCAGCCAGCCGGTCGGCCAGCCAGCCAGTCGGCCAGCCTGCCAGTCGGCCAGCCAGTCGGCCAGCCAGTCGGCCAGCCAGCCGGCCAGCCAGCCGGCCAGCAAGCCCGTCACATAACACCACATTGATGCTCTCTACTCCTCAATCACCAGCTTTCCTTTTACCTTCCTCACTAACAAGTTGCTATCTGGCAGGCGTTTAAATCAATAACCCTGATGTTGCCATGTTTGATGTATTAATGGGTGGGATGACAGCTACAGTGCTGGAGATGACAAGGTCTTTGGGTTTTCTTTGAATAACAAGGGCCTGTCAGGTACGAGACCACTCAGCCGAGTAATAATAACATGATTGCTGTTTACCCTAACCTGTGTGTCTGTGTGTAGCTGTTTACCAGGGAAGACCAGCCCTGGGATACAGTATCTATAAAGCTATGGATGGTTAATGAACACGAAATGCCCTTTAAATTACTTCAGCAGCTATCTGGAAGAAAGAATAGAGGAAACAGACAGGAGGCTGGGTGGTGTCGTGACAGACAGGAGGCTGGGTGGTGTCGTGACAGACTGGAGGCTGGGTGGTGTCGTGACAGACTGGAGGCTGGGTGGTGTCGTGACAGACTGGAGGCTGGGTGGTGCCGTGACAGACAGGAGGCTGGGTGGTGCCGTGACAGACAGGAGGCTGGGTGGTGTCGTGACAGACAGGAGGCTGGGTGGTGCCGTGACAGACTGGAGGCTGGGTGGTGCCGTGACAGACTGGAGGCTGGGTGGTGCCGTGACAGACTGGAGGCTGGGTGGTGCCGTGACAGACTGGAGGCTGGGTGGTGCCGTGACAGACTGGAGGCTGGGTGGTGCCGTGACAGACTGGAGGCTGGGTGGTGCCGTGACAGACTGGAGGCTGGGTGGTGCCGTGACAGACTGGAGGCTGGATGGTGTCGTGACAGACTGGAGGCTGGATGGTGTCGTGACAGACTGGAGGCTGGATGGTGTCGTGACAGACTGGAGGCTGGATGGTGTCGTGACAGACTGGAGGCTGGATGGTGTCGTGACAGACTGGAGGCTGGATGGTGTCGTGACAGACTGGAGGCTGGATGGTGTCGTGACAGACTGGAGGCTGGATGGTGTCGTGACAGACTGGAGGCTGGATGGTGTCGTGACAGACTGGAGGCTGGATGGTGTCGTGACAGACAGGAGGCTGGATGGTGTCGTGACAGACAGGAAGCTGGATGGTGTCGTGACAGACAGGAAGCTGGATGGTGTCGTAACAGACAGGAAGCTGGATGGTGTCGTAACAGACAGGAAGCTGGATGGTGTCGTAACAGACAGGAAGCTGGATGGTGTCGTAACAGACAGGAAGCTGGATGGTGTCGTAACGTACCAGACAGGAAGCTGGATGGTGTCGTAACATAACAGACAGGAAGCTGGATGGTGTTGTAATAAGTTGGATAATAAGACAGAAACTAATTCAGAACACAAATCATAGAGCTGGAGTGACATCACAAAGTGTCAGGGCTCTGCTCAGCTATTGGTGGAGGCTATGAGAGAGTGGTCTTGGATGCATCCTTTGTGAATTGCACCATGGGAACCCAGCGTAGTCAGATAATCAGGTCTCACTCTACCAACACTTACCTAGTTGGCCTCCCTCTCTCGTTAAACAGGAAGAACTGTGCTGTCATATACCTACACAGAGGTAAGTGAAGGTCTCACCCACAGACATGGAATGACTAGAATGGACATCCTCATTTCATTTGCTTTGGTCTGAGGGGCTTTGTCCATTATAGTATTTATATTTCTGTGTTACGCATGTTCTAATAATTCAGATGTTCTCAGTTTTACCCATCTGGTCCATGAAGGAGACAAACCACTAAAAGGTTATGTCCCTGCTAGTTTATCTAGCCTATTTCTATGGTCTTATTAAATTATGTCTGTTCTAGTATATCTAGTTCTATGTTGTCAGTCTCACCATCTGGTCCATGAAGGAGACAAAGCACCAGAAGGCGTCCACCTCGTCCTCCATCACATAGAGGATCGGAGACAGCAGGTCACTCATACCCTGGACATAGCCTGGTGACAGAGAAAACAACCCGGGTTCAGCCAGCCAGCCAGTCAGCCAGTCAGTCAGTCAGCCAGCCAAAGCCTGGTGGTGACAGAGAGTTTTCATTCCAACACAATCTTGACCACAGGAGGTTGGTGGCACCTTAATTGGGGAGGACAGGCTCGTGGTAATGACTGGAGCGGAATCAGTGGAATGGTATCAAATACATCAAACACATGGTTTCCATGGTTTCCATGTGGTTGATGCCATTCCATTCACTCCAGCCATTATTATGAGCCGTCCTCCCCTCAGCAGCCTCCACTGATCACGTCTGGTGCTGAGTGGCATCTAGTATTTATCGTTGGTGAATCCTCAGTAAAAACCCAGTAGAGGCCGAGTACATGCAGTATGACAAGCTTGGTCTTACCCAGGTCAAAGTCATTCAGTATGACAAGCTTGGTCTTACCCAGGTCAAAGTCATTCAGTATGACAAGCTTGGTCTTACCCAGGTCAAAGTCATTCAGTATGACAAGCTTGGTCTTACCCAGGTCAAAGTCATTCAGTATGACAAGCGTGGTCTTACCCAGGTCAAAGTCATTCAGTATGGCAAGCTTTGTCTTATCCAGGTCAAAGTCATTCAGTATGACAAGCTTGGTCTTACCCAGGTCAAAGTCATACAATATGACAAGCGTGGTCTTACCCAGGTCAAAGTCATTCAGTATGACAAGCGTGGTCTTACCCAGGTCAAAGTCATTCAGTATGACAAGCGTGGTCTTACCCAGGTCAAAGTCATTCAGTATGACAAGCTTTGTCTTACCCAGGTCAAAGTCATTCAGTATGACAAGCGTGGTCTTACCCAGGTCAAAGTCATTCAGTATGACAAGCGTGGTCTTACCCAGGTCAAAGTCATACAATATGACAAGCGTGGTCTTACCCAGGTCAAAGTCATTCAGTATGACAAGCTTGGTCTCACCCAGGTCAAAGTCATTCAGTATGACAAGATTGGTCTTACCCAGGTCAAAGTCATACAATATGACAAGCTTTGTTTTACCCAGGTCAAAGTCATTCAGTATGACAAGCTTTGTCTTACCCAGGTCAAAGTCATTCAGTATGACAAGCTTGGTCTTACCCAGGTCAAAGTCATTCAGTATGACAAGCTTGGTCTTACCCAGGTCAAAGTCATTCAGTATGACAAGCTTGGTCTTACCCAGGTCAAAGTCATTCAGTATGACAAGCTTTGTCTTACCCAGGTCAAAGTCATTCAGTATGACAAGCGTGGTCTTACCCAGGTTAAAGTCATTCAGTATGACCAGCGTGGTCTTACCCAGGTCAAAGTCATACAATATGACAAGCGTGGTCTTACCCAGGTCAAAGTCATTCAGTATGACAAGCGTGGTCTTACCCAGGTCAAAGTCATTCAGTATGACAAGCGTGGTCTTACCCAGGTCAAAGTCATACAATATGACAAGCGTGGTCTTACCCAGGTCAAAGTCATTCAGTATGACAAGCGTGGTCTTACCCAGGTCAAAGTCATTCAGTATGACAAGCTTTGTCTTACCCAGGTCAAAGTCATTCAGTATGACAAGCTTTGTCTTACCCAGGTCAAAGTCATTCAGCATGACAAGCGGGGTCTTACCCAGGTCAAAGTCATTCAGTATAACAAGCGTGGTCTTACCCAGGTCAAAGTCATACATGCAGTAGGTCATGAGGACATCGTGCAGCAGGATCAGTCCTGGGTTGTCTTGTCCTTCATAGAAAGTGTTGGTCCGATCGGTCCTGTTCACGTCTTTCTCTGTGGAGGAAAATCAACACAGTCAACAGACCTTAGAATCCCCTTTAATTCACCAAATACATTTTGCATGTACATGAAGAACATAACGAGTCAGATGACATGGAACAGAAGGAGCCTGATCGTAGGATCAGCACTCCTCACAACTCAGAGAGACACTTCATGATTACAGAGGCTCCGACTTCACCACACATCTCGTCTGCCTGATGGTCCTTAGACGAAGAGTTGACTGCCAGGAGGTTGAAATCAGAAATGGGACCAGCAGCACTTCCAACAGTTCAGCATTGCTCACGTGCCAGCCGCCACTCATTTCCATATTCATTTCAGTTGACATTTACAGAGAGCACACAACTCTAACCCTGTTACAACCGGAGCCTAATTTCAAGCCTTTGAATAGCAGGGGGGACGGGGGAGGGGAGGGGGGCGACTCAGAGAGAGAGAGAGAGAGAATATAGAGACAGAGAGAACAGAAATGCCAAGTCCATTGAGGAGCCAGCCAGATCCAGTATGGATCATTCCTCAACGGTCAGGAGGAGATGAGATCCCATTACCTGGCTGACATGGGTCCTGTCCCAAATGACTACCTGCTCCCTATTTAGTGCACATAGGGCTCAGGTCAAAAGTAGTGCACTACGTATAGGCTATAAGGTGCCATTTGGGACGCAGATTTTGGGGCTGGGTTCTCCAGGCGGCCGACGCTGATGGAATATTGAATAAATAAAACATGGGGTTGATCCGATGGGAGACAGATTGATTCCAGGCTCAGCTCAGTCGTAAAGTAGCTAAACTAGGAAAGGTGTCACACTTGGTTTCAAATGGTTTTGCTGAGCAGTTTGGGGTGAGACCTGGAGAAATGTGGCCAACTTTTGTTCTTCACTGGCTGGTGGAAGTTAAGTTGCTGACTGAGGCTGTTGGAACAAGGAGTCTAACTCATTAACATATTGGAAAGGTCTCCTGTTTGTCACAGTGCCCATTGTTCAAACCACGTAACCATCCAACTGTCAGACCAATAGAATACAACTATTGTCCATCGCTTAGAAGGGAAAACTTTCTTCTGGCTTCCTCAACAACCCCAGGCAGAGAGCCCCCAGGCAGAGCCCCCAGGCAGAGAGCCCCCAGGCAGAGAGCCCCCAGGCAGAGAGCCCCCAGGCAGAGAGCCCCCAGGCAGAGAGCCCCCAGGCAGAGAGCCCCCAGGCAGAGCACCCCCAGACAGAGAGCCCCCAGGCAGAGAGCCCCCAGGCAGAGCGCCCCCAGGCAGAGCCCCCAGGCAGAGAGCCCCCAGGCAGAGAGCCCCCAGGCAGAGCGCCCCAAGGCAGAGAGCCCCCAGGCAGAGAGCCCCCAGGCAGAGAGCCCCCAGGCAGAGAGCCCCCAGGCAGAGAGCCCCCAGGCAGAGCACCCCCAGACAGAGCCCCCAGACATTCTGTTAGAAGTGATGATGATGATGATGATGACCTATTAGACTCCTGACTAACATTCTGTTAGAAGTGATGATGACCTATTAGACTCCTGACTAACATGCTGTTAGAAGTGATGAAGATGATGATTACCTATTAGACTCCTGACTAACATTCTGTTAGAAGTGATGATGATGATGATGACCTATTAGACTCCTGTGGTCTCTAAACATGCTGTTAGAAGTGATGATGATGATGATGATGATTACCTATTAGACTCCTGTGGTCTCGAAACATGCTGTTGTGTTTCTCCTGCTCCTCACTCACTGACTTCCACTGGAGCTTCATACAGAAGTACTCATCCCTGAGGAAAGAGGATGAGAAGAGAGGGGGAATCAGTACTTATCCCTGAGGAAAGAGGATGAGAAGAGAGGGGGAATAAGTACCCATCCACGAGGAAAAGGATGAGAAGAGAGGGGGAATAAGTAGTCATCCATGAGGAAAGAGGATGAGAAGTGAGGGGGAATAAGTACTCATCCCTGAGGAAAGAGGA
Organism: Oncorhynchus keta; assembly: GCF_023373465.1. Lineage (NCBI taxonomy): Eukaryota > Metazoa > Chordata > Actinopteri > Salmoniformes > Salmonidae > Oncorhynchus > Oncorhynchus keta. The sequence continues at coordinate 292,734 of NW_026290755.1, read as the reverse complement.
TGAGAAGAGAGAAAAGAGGATGATGAGAGAGGGGATAAGTACTCATCCCTGAGGAAAGAAGATGAGAAGAGACAAAAGAGGATGATGAGAGAGGGAATAAGTACTCATCCCTGAGGAAAAGAGGATGAGAAGAGAGAAAAGAGGATGAGAAGTGAGGGGGAATAAGTACTCATCCCTGAGGAATAGAGGATGAGAAGAGAGAAAAGAGGATGATGAGAGAGGGAATAAGTACTCATCCCTGAGGAATAGAGGATGATGAGAGAGGGAATAAGTACTCATCCCCTCCGGGCAGCCGAGCGGAAATGGAGGAAAACTCGCCTCCCTGCGGACCTGGCATCCTTTCACTCCCTCCTCTCTACATTTTCCTCCTCTGTCTCTGCTGCTAAAGCCACTTTCTACCATTCTAAATTCCAAGCATCTGCCTCTAACCCTAGGAAGCTCTTTGCCACCTTCTCCTCCCTCCTGAAACCCCCCTCCCTCTCTGCAGATGACTTCGTCAACCATTTTGAAAAGAAGGTCGACGACATCCGATCCTCGTTTGCTAAGTCAAACGACACCGCTGGTTCTGCTCACACTGCCCTACCCTATGCTCTGACCTCTTTCTCCCCTCTCTCTCCAGATGAAATCTCGCGTCTTGTGACGGCCGGCCGCCCAACAACCTGCCCGATTGACCCTATCCCCTCCTCTCTTCTCCAGACCATTTCCGGAGACCTTCTCCCTTACCTCACCTCGCTCATCAACTCATCCCTGACCGCTGGCTACGTCCCTTCCGTCTTCAAGAGAGCGAGAGTTGCACCCCTTCTGAAAAAACCTACACTCGATCCCTCCGATGTCAACAACTACAGACCAGTATCCCTTCTCTCTTTTCTCTCCAAAACTCTTGAGCGTGCCGTCCTTGGCCAGCTCTACGGCTATCTCTCTCAGAATGACCTTCTTGATCCAAATCAGTCAGGTTTCAAGACTAGTCATTCAACTGAGACTGCTCTTCTCTGTATCACGGAGGCGCTCCGCACTGCTAAAGCTAACTCTCTCTCCTCTGCTCTCATCCTTCTAGACCTATCGGCTGCCTTCGATACTGTGAACCATCAGATCCTCCTCTCCACCCTCTCCGAGTTGGGCATCTCCGGCGCGGCCCACGCTTGGATTGCGTCCTACCTGACAGTTCGCTCCTACCAGGTGGCGTGGCGAGAATCTGTCTCCTCACCACGCGCTCTCACCACTGGTGTCCCCCAGGGCTCTGTTCTAGGCCCTCTCTTATTCTCGCTATACACCAAGTCACTTGGCTCTGTCATAACCTCACATGGTCTCTCCTATCATTGCTATGCAGACGACACACAATTAATCTTCTCCTTTCCCCCTTCTGATGACCAGGTGGCGAATCGCATCTCTGCATGTCTGGCAGACATATCAGTGTGGATGACGGATCACCACCTCAAGCTGAACCTCAGCAAGACGGAGCTCCTCTTCCTCCCGGGAAGGACTGCCCGTTCCATGATCTCGCCATCACGGTTGACAACTCCATTGTGTCCTCCTCCCAGAGCGCTAAGAACCTTGGCGTGATCCTGGACAACACCCTGTCGTTCTCAACTAACATCAAGGCGGTGTCCCGTTCCTGTAGGTTCATGCTCTACAACATCCGCAGAGTACGACCCTGCCTCACACAGGAAGCGGCGCAGGTCCTAATCCAGGCACTTGTCATCTCCCGTCTTGATTACTGCAACTCGCTGTTGGCTGGGCTCCCTGCCTGTGCCATTAAACCCCTACACCTCATCCAGAACGCCGCAGCCCGTCTGGTGTTCAACCTTCCCAAGTTCTCTCACGTCACCCCGCTCCTCCGCTCTCTCCACTGGCTTCCAGTTGAAGCTCGCATCCGCTACAAGACCATGGTGCTTGCCTACGGAGCTGTGAGGGGAACGGCACCTCAGTACCTCCAGGCTCTGATCAGGCCCTACACCCAAACAAGGGCACTGCGTTCATCCACCTCTGGCCTGCTCGCCTCCCTACCACTGAGGAAGTACAGTTCCCGCTCAGCCCAGTCAAAACTGTTCGCTGCTCTGGCCCCCAATGGTGGAACAAACTCCCTCACAACGCCAGGACAGCGGAGTCAATCACCACCTTCCGGAGACACCTGAAACCCCACCTCTTCAAGGAATACCTAGGATAGGGTAAGTAATCCTTCTCACCCCCCTAAAAGATTTAGATGCACTATTGTAAAGTGGCTGTTCCACTGGATGTCATAAGGTGTATGCACCAATTTGTAAGTCGCTCTGGATAAGAGCGTCTGCTAAATGACTTAAATGTAAATGTAAATGAATAGAGGATGAGAAGAGAGAAAAGAGGATGATGAGAGAGGGAATAAGTACTCATCCCTGAGGAAAAGAGGATGAGAAGAGAGAAAAGAGGATGAGAAGTGAGGGGGAATAAGTACTCATCCCTGAGGAATAGAGGATGAGAAGAGAGAAAAGAGGATGATGAGAGAGGGAATAAGTACTCATCCCTGAGGAATAGAGGATGATGAGAGAGGGAATAAGTACTCATCCCCTCCGGGCAGCCGAGCGGAAATGGAGGAAAACTCGCCTCCCTGCGGACCTGGCATCCTTTCACTCCCTCCTCTCTACATTTTCCTCCTCTGTCTCTGCTGCTAAAGCCACTTTCTACCATTCTAAATTCCAAGCATCTGCCTCTAACCCTAGGAAGCTCTTTGCCACCTTCTCCTCCCTCCTGAAACCCCCTCCCTCTCTGCAGATGACTTCGTCAACCATTTTGAAAAGAAGGTCGACGACATCCGATCCTCGTTTGCTAAGTCAAACGACACCGCTGGTTCTGCTCACACTGCCCTACCCTATGCTCTGACCTCTTTCTCCCCTCTCTCTCCAGATGAAATCTCGCGTCTTGTGACGGCCGGCCGCCCAACAACCTGCCCGATTGACCCTATCCCCTCCTCTCTTCTCCAGACCATTTCCGGAGACCTTCTCCCTTACCTCACCTCGCTCATCAACTCATCCCTGACCGCTGGCTACGTCCCTTCCGTCTTCAAGAGAGCGAGAGTTGCACCCCTTCTGAAAAAACCTACACTCGATCCCTCCGATGTCAACAACTACAGACCAGTATCCCTTCTCTCTTTTCTCTCCAAAACTCTTGAGCGTGCCGTCCTTGGCCAGCTCTACGGCTATCTCTCTCAGAATGACCTTCTTGATCCAAATCAGTCAGGTTTCAAGACTAGTCATTCAACTGAGACTGCTCTTCTCTGTATCACGGAGGCGCTCCGCACTGCTAAAGCTAACTCTCTCTCCTCTGCTCTCATCCTTCTAGACCTATCGGCTGCCTTCGATACTGTGAACCATCAGATCCTCCTCTCCACCCTCTCCGAGTTGGGCATCTCCGGCGCGGCCCACGCTTGGATTGCGTCCTACCTGACAGTTCGCTCCTACCAGGTGGCGTGGCGAGAATCTGTCTCCTCACCACGCGCTCTCACCACTGGTGTCCCCCAGGGCTCTGTTCTAGGCCCTCTCTTATTCTCGCTATACACCAAGTCACTTGGCTCTGTCATAACCTCACATGGTCTCTCCTATCATTGCTATGCAGACGACACACAATTAATCTTCTCCTTTCCCCCTTCTGATGACCAGGTGGCGAATCGCATCTCTGCATGTCTGGCAGACATATCAGTGTGGATGACGGATCACCACCTCAAGCTGAACCTCAGCAAGACGGAGCTCCTCTTCCTCCCGGGGAAGGACTGCCCGTTCCATGATCTCGCCATCACGGTTGACAACTCCATTGTGTCCTCCTCCCAGAGCGCTAAGAACCTTGGCGTGATCCTGGACAACACCCTGTCGTTCTCAACTAACATCAAGGCGGTGTCCCGTTCCTGTAGGTTCATGCTCTACAACATCCGCAGAGTACGACCCTGCCTCACACAGGAAGCGGCGCAGGTCCTAATCCAGGCACTTGTCATCTCCCGTCTTGATTACTGCAACTCGCTGTTGGCTGGGCTCCCTGCCTGTGCCATTAAACCCCTACACCTCATCCAGAACGCCGCAGCCCGTCTGGTGTTCAACCTTCCCAAGTTCTCTCACGTCACCCCGCTCCTCCGCTCTCTCCACTGGCTTCCAGTTGAAGCTCGCATCCGCTACAAGACCATGGTGCTTGCCTACGGAGCTGTGAGGGGAACGGCACCTCAGTACCTCCAGGCTCTGATCAGGCCCTACACCCAAACAAGGGCACTGCGTTCATCCACCTCTGGCCTGCTCGCCTCCCTACCACTGAGGAAGTACAGTTCCCGCTCAGCCCAGTCAAAACTGTTCGCTGCTCTGGCCCCCAATGGTGGAACAAACTCCCTCACAACGCCAGGACAGCGGAGTCAATCACCACCTTCCGGAGACACCTGAAACCCCACCTCTTCAAGGAATACCTAGGATAGGGTAAGTAATCCTTCTCACCCCCCTAAAAAGATTTAGATGCACTATTGTAAAGTGGCTGTTCCACTGGATGTCATAAGGTGTATGCACCAATTTGTAAGTCGCTCTGGATAAGAGCGTCTGCTAAATGACTTAAATGTAAATGTAAATGAATAGAGGATGAGAAGAGAGAAAAGAGGATGATGAGAGAGGGAATAAGTACTCATCCCTGAGGAAAGAGAGGAAGTAAAGGAGTGAGACAACGGAGAATATTTCACATATTACATTAGTGCCGGAAAAAAATTGATAGTTACATATCGCAATATTACTTTGGACCATATTATAGATACCTTGACTCCAAGTAAAACATATATAAATGTATATATTTTTGATTTTGCTAGGTAGTGTTAGCTAGCGCTAGTTCACTTTACCTGTACCAAAACACTGGTATTTTGTCCTATAGCTCGGTTCTCCATCTTTTCTTAAAAGCCCAGTGCACTCAAAACCTTGATTTCTCTGTCTTTTAAATATATTTATGTATAATATATATATTAAGTTGGAATAATATTGTGAAAATGATAATGTCCTTGTAGTCTAAGAGCTGTTTGAAAAGACCGCCTGAAATTTCTGCCTGTTTTGGTGGGATGGAGTTTTGGCTTTTAAATGAGTTAATAGACCAATAAGAAAGAGAGTTCCAAACCTCTCTGCCAATAACAGCCAGTTTCCTGTTTTAACCCTCACTCAGACGACTTCCAGAAAGTCCAGGCTAAATTCTTGATTGAGGAGAAACAATTGTGTTTCTTTTTTACCTTTTAATTTAAAACAATCACAATAAAAAAGGTACATAATTGTTTCCCAGAAATGATTTGATATTGAGATAAAAAACAGTTACATTGGACCTTTTAAATAGTGACCCAACGTGGTTTCAGTACTTATTTCCATGACTGATCAAAACTAGTTTCTCATCGTCTCTCTGCATCAGACAATTAGTTAGCAATATGTTTGGAACATCAAATCGTAAATATCGAATCGTAATACATATAGAATCAACACATACATATCGTGATCATATCGTATCGTGATACATAGAATCAGCACATACATATCGTGATCATATCGTAATACATATAGAATCAGCACATACATATCGTGATCATATCGTAATACATATAGAATCAGCACATACATATCGTGATCATATCGTAATACATATAGAATCAGCACATACATATCGTGATCATATCGTAATACATATAGAATCAGCACATACATATCGTGATCATATCGTATCGTGATACATAGAATCAGCACATACATATCGTGATCATATCGTATCGTGATACATATAGAATCAGCACATACATATCGTGATCATATCGTAATACATATAGAATCAGCACATACATATCGTGATCATATCGTAATACATATAGAATCAGCACATACATATCGTGATCATATCGTATCGTGATACATATAGAATCAGCACATACATATCGTGATCATATCGTGATACATATAGAATCAGCACATACATATCGTGATCATATCGTAATACATATAGAATCAGCACATACATATCGTGATCATATCGTAATACATATAGAATCAGCACATACATATCATGATCATATCGTAATACATATAGAATCAGCACATACATATCGTGATCATATCGTAATAAATATAGAATCAGCACATACATATCGTGATCATATCGTAATAAATATAGAATCAGCACATACATATCATGATCATATCGTAATACATATAGAATCAGCACATACATATCGTGATCATATCGTAATAAATATAGAATCAGCACATACATATCATATCATATCGTAATACATATAGAATCAGCACATACATATCGTGATCATATCGTAATACATATAGAATCAGCACATACATATCGTGATCATATCGTATCGTGATACATATAGAATCAGCACATACATGTCGTGATCATATCGTATCGTGATACATATAGAATCAGCACATACATGTCGTGATCATATCGTATCGTGATACATATAGAATCAGCACATACATGTCGTGATCATATCGTATCGTGATACATATAGAATCAGCACATACATGTCGTGATCATATCGTATCGTGATACATATAGAATCAGCACATACATGTCGTGATCATATCGTATCGTAATACATATAGAATCAGCACATACATGTCGTGATCATATCGTATCGTGATACATATAGAATCAGCACATACATGTCGTGATCATATCGTATCGTGATACATATAGAATCAGCACATACATGTCGTGATCATATCGTATCGTGATACATATAGAATCAGCACATACATGTCGTGATCATATCGTATCGTGATACATATAGAATCAGCACATACATGTCGTGATCATATCGTATCGTGATACATATAGAATCAGCACATACATGTCGTGATCATATCGTATCGTAATACATATAGAATCAGCACATACATATCGTGATCATATCGTATCGTGATACATATAGAATCAGCACATACATATCGTGATCATATCGTATCGTGATACATATAGAATCAGCACATACATGTCGTGATCATATCGTGATACATATAGAATCAGCACATACATATCGTGATCATATCGTGATACATATAGAATCAGCACATACATATCGTGATCATATCGTAATACATATAGAATCAGCACATACATATCGTGATCATATCGTATCGTGATACATATAGAATCAGCACATACATATCGTGATCATATCGTAATACATATAGAATCAGCACATACATATCGTGATCATATCGTATCGTGATACATATAGAATCAGCACATACATATCGTGATCATATCGTATCGTGATACATATAGAATCAGCACATACATATCGTGATCATATCGTATCGTGATACATATAGAATCAGCACATACATGTCGTGATCATATCGTATCGTGATACATATAGAATCAGCACATACATATCGTGATCATATCGTAATACATATAGAATCAGCACATACATATCGTGATCATATCGTATCGTGATACATATAGAATCAGCACATACATATCGTGATCATATCGTATCGTGATACATATAGAATCAGCACATACATATCGTGATCATATCGTATCGTAATACATATAGAATCAGCACATACATATCGTGATCATATCGTATCGTAATACATATAGAATCAGCACATACATATCGTGATCATATCGTGATACATATAGAATCAGCACATACATATCGTGATCATATCGTAATACATATAGAATCAGCACATACATATCGTGATCATATCGTAATACATATAGAATCAGCACATACATATCGTGATCATATCGTGATACATATAGAATCAGCACATACATATCGTGATCATATCGTGATACATATAGAATCAGCACATACATATCGTGATCATATCGTAATACATATAGAATCAGCACATACATATCGTGATCATATCGTGATACATATAGAATCAGCACATACATATCGTGATCATATCGTGATACATATAGAATCAGCACATACATATCGTGATCATATCGTATCGTGATACATAGAATCAGCACATACATATCGTGATCATATCGTATCGTGAGGTCCCTGACAATTCCCTAATCTCATTTAGGGTGAGTTGACTGAGTGGCGATGAAACAGAATAGTACGGACCACTTTAATTTCCTTCAACATAACCGGGGTGCTGAGCTATGAGAACTAGTACTCTCTTCATATAGTGCTCACAACGCCATCTGAACGGCAACATTTATTTTCAAACTGAAACGTATTAGCCATTCTTAAATACAAGTCATATTACCTGTAAATGTAAGGCTGTAGGAGACGAGGAGGAAAACGTAAATGTAAGGCTGTAGGAGACGAGGAGGAAAACGTAAATGTAAAGCTGTAGGAGACGAGGAGGAAAACGTAAATGTAAAGCTGTAGGAGACGAGGAGGAAAACGTAAATGTAAGGCTGTAGGAGACGAGGAGGAAAACGTAAATGTAAAGCTGTAGGAGACGAGGAGGAAAACGTAAATGTAAAGCTGTAGGAGACGAGGAGGAAAACGTAAATGTAAAGCTGTAGGAGACGAGGAGGAAAACGTAAATGTAAAGCTGTAGGAGACGAGGAGGAAAACGTAAATGTAAAGCTGTAGGAGACGAGGAGGAAAACGTAAATGTAAAGCTGTAGGAGACGAGGAGGAAAACGTAAATGTAAGGCTGTAGGAGACGAGGAGGAAAACGTAAATGTAAGGCTGTAGGAGACGAGGAGGAAAAATGTAAAGCTGTAAATGTAAAGCTGTAGGAGACGAGGAGGAAAACGTAAATGTAAAGCTGTAGGAGACGAGGAGGAAAACGTAAATGTAAAGCTGTAGGAGACGAGGAGGAAAACGTAAATGTAAAGCTGTAGGAGACGAGGAGGAAAACGTAAATGTAAAGCTGTAGGAGACGAGGAGGAAAACGTAAATGTAAAGCTGTAGGAGACGAGGAGGAAAACGTAAATGTAAAGCTGTAGGAGACGAGGAGGAAAACGTAAATGTAAAGCTGTAGGAGACGAGGAGGAAAACGTAAATGTAAGGCTGTAGGAGACGAGGAGGAAAACGTAAATGTAAAGCTGTAGGAGACGAGGAGGAAAACGTAAATGTAAAGCTGTAGGAGACGAAGAGGAAAACGTAAATGTAAAGCTGTAGGAGACGAAGAGGAAAACGTAAATGTAAAGCTGTAGGAGACGAGGAGGAAAACGTAAATGTAAGGCTGTAGGAGACGGGGAGGAAAACGTAAATGTAAAGCTGTAGGAGAGGAGGAGGAAAACGTAAATGTAAGGCTGTAGGAGACGGGGAGGAAAACGTAAATGTAAGGCTGTAGGAGACGGGGAGGAAAACGTAAATGTAAAGCTGTAGGAGACGAGGAGGAAAACGTAAATGTAAAGCTGTAGGAGACGAGGGAGGAAAACGTAAATGTAAGGCTGTAGGAGACGAGGAGGAAAACGTAAATGTAAGGCTGTAGGAGACGAGGAGGAAAACGTAAAAGACGAGGAGGAAAACGTAAATGTAAAGCTGTAGGAGACGAGGAGGAAAACGTAAAAGACGAGGAGGAAAACGTAAATGTAAGGCTGTAGGAGACGAGGAGGAAAACGTAAATGTAAAGCTGTAGGAGACGGGGAGGAAAACGTAAATGTAAAGCTGTAGGAGACGAGGAGGAAAACGTAAATGTAAAGCTGTAGGAGACGAGGAGGAAAACGTAAATGTAAGGCTGTAGGAGACGAGGAGGAAAACGTAAATGTAAGGCTGTAGGAGACGAGGAGGAAAACGTAAAAGACGAGGAGGAAAACGTAAATGTAAAGCTGTAGGAGACGAGGAGGAAAACGTAAAAGACGAGGAGGAAAACGTAAATGTAAGGCTGTAGGAGACGAGGAGGAAAACGTAAATGTAAAGATTCATAAAACGCTGTAAGAGCTCTCTACGAGCATAAAGACAACATGAAGTGAGAGTTGTTGGGTTTTCCTATCCTAGTATTATGTCAGCAGTGCTGTTATGATGCAGATCTGACAGAGGACATGTGTCAATTATGGAGGAGCTCCCAGTCTCCTAATGAGGAGTGTCTCTCTTACGTTTTCCTCCCAGTCTCCTAATGAGGAGTGTCTCTCTTACGTTTTCCTCCCAGTCTCCTAATGAGTAGGAGTGTCTCTCTCACGTTTTCCTCCCAGTCTCCTAATGAGTAGGAGTGTATCTCTCACGTTTTCCTCCCAGTCTCCTAATGAGTAGGAGTGTCTCTCTCACGTTTTCCTCCCAGTCTCCTAATGAGGAGTGTCTCTCTTACGTTTTCCTCCCAGTCTCCTAATGAGTAGGAGTGTCTCTCCTACGTTTTCCTCCCAGTCTCCTAATGAGTAGGAGTGTCTCTCCTACGTTTTCCTCCCAGTCTCCTAATGAGTAGGAGTGTCTCTCTCCCCTTTTCCTCCCAGTCTCCTAATGAGTAGGAGAGTCTCTCTCTCCTTTTCCTCCCAGTCTCCTAATGAGTAGGAGTGTCTCTCTCACGTTTTCCTCCCAGTCTCCAAATGAGTAGGTGTCTCTCTTACGTTTTCCTCCCAGTCTCCTAATGAGTAGGAGTGTCTCTCCTACGTTTTCCTCCCGGTCTCCTAATGAGTAGGAGAGTCTCTCTTACGTTTTCCTCCCAGTCTCCTAATGAGTAGGAGTGTCTCTCTTACGTTTTCCTCCCAGTCTCCTAATGAGTAGGAGAGTCTCTCTTACGTTTTCCTCCCAGTCTCCTAATGAGTAGGAGTGTCTCTCTTACGTTTTCCCACCAGTCTCCTAATGAGTAGGAGTGTCTCTCTCACGTTTTCCTCCCAGTCTCCTAATGAGTAGGAGTGTCTCTCTCCCCTTTTCCTCACAGTCTCCTAATGAGTAGGAGAGTCTCTCTCTCCTTTTCCTCCCAGTCTCCTAATGAGTAGGAGTGTCTCTCTTACGTTTTCCTCCCAGTCTCCTAATGAGTAGGAGTGTCTCTCTTACGTTTTCCTCCCAGTCTCCTAATGAGTAGGAGTGTCTCTCTTACGTTTTCCTCCCAGTCTCCTAATGAGTAGGTGTCTCTCTTACGTTTTCCTCCCAGTCTCCTAATGAGTAGGAGTGTCTCTCTCACGTTTTCCTCCCAGTCTCCTAATGAGTAAGAGTGTCTCTCTCACGTTTTCCTCCCAGTCTCCTAATGAGTAAGAGTGTCTCTCTCATGTTTTCCTCCCAGTCTCCTAATGAGTAGGAGTGTCTCTCTTACGTTTTCCTCCCAGTCTCCTAATGAGTAAGAGTGTCTCTCTCACGTTTTCCTCCCAGTCTCCTAATGAGTAGGAGTGTCTCTCTTACGTTTTCCTCCCAGTCTCCTAATGAGTAGGAGTGTCTCTCTTACGTTTTCCTCCCAGTCTCCTAATGAGTAGGAGTGTCTCTCTTACGTTTTCCTCCCAGTCTCCTAATGAGTAGGAGTGTCTCTCTCACGTTTTCCTCCCAGTCTCCTAATGAGTAAGAGTGTCTCTCTCACGTTTTCCTCCCAGTCTCCTAATGAGTAAGAGTGTCTCTCTCATGTTTTCCTCCCAGTCTCCTAATGAGTAGGAGAGTCTCTCTTACGTTTTCCTCCCAGTCTCCTAATGAGTAGGAGAGTCTCTCTTACGTTTTCCTCCCAGTCTCCTAATGAGTAGGAGTGTCTCTCTTACGTTTTCCTCCCAGTCTCCTAATGAGTAGGAGTGTCTCTCTCACGTTTTCCTCCCAGTCTCCTAATGAGGAGTGTCTCTCTTACGTTTTCCTCCCAGTCTCCTAATGAGTAGGAGTGTATCTCTCACGTTTTCCTCCCAGTCTCCTAATGAGTAGGTGTGTCTCTCTCACGTTTTCCTCCCAGTCTCCTAATGAGGAGTGTCTCTCTTACGTTTTCCTCCCAGTCTCCTAATGAGTAGGAGTGTCTCTCCTACGTTTTCCTCCCAGTCTCCTAATGAGTAGGAGTGACTCTCCTACGTTTTCCTCCCAGTCTCCTAATGAGTAGGAGTGTCTCTCTCCCCTTTTCCTCCCAGTCTCCTAATGAGTAGGAGAGTCTCTCTCTCCTTTTCCTCCCAGTCTCCTAATGAGTAGGAGTGTCTCTCTCACATTTTCCTCCCGGTCTCCTAATGAGTAGGAGTGTCTCTCTCCCCTTTTCCTCCCAGTCTCCTAATGAGTAGGAGTGTCTCTCTTACGTTTTCCTCCCAGTCTCCTAATGAGTAGGAGTGTCTCTCTTACGTTTTCCTCCCAGTCTCCAAATGAGTAGGAGTGTCTCTCTTACGTTTTCCTCCCAGTCTCCTAATGAGTAGGAGTGTCTCTCTCACGTTTTCCTCCCAGTCTCCTAATGAGTAGGAGTGTCTCTCTCCCCTTTTCCTCCCAGTCTCCTAATGAGTAGGAGTGTCTCTCTCACGTTTTCCTCCCAGTCTCCTAATGAGTAGGAGTGTCTCTCTTACGTTTTCCTCCCAGTCTCCTAATGAGTAGGAGTGTCTCTCTCACGTTTTCCTCCCAGTCTCCTAATGAGTAGGAGTGTCTCTCTTACGTTTTCCTCCCAGTCTCCTAATGAGTAGGAGTGTCTCTCTTACGTTTTCCTCCTGGTCAGACTCCTCCTCTCCTCCAGGGTGCTCTCCCAGGGGAAGTAGCCCAGCAGAAACTTCCATCCCTCCTTCCTCAACACGTGACACAGACCCTAGGAGGGAAGGAGAGACAGAAAGAGGGATGGGGGAGGGGAAGACAGAAAGAGGGATGGGGGGAGAGACAGAAAGAGGGATGGGGGAAGAGAGACAGAAAGAGGGATGGGGGGAAGAGAGACAGAAAGAGGGATGGGGAGAGACAGAAAGAGGGATGGGGGGACAGAAAGAGGGATGGGGGGAAAGAGGGACAGAAAGAAAGAGGGATGGAGGGGGGACAGAAAGAGGGATGGGGGGGGGCAGAAAGAGGGATGGGGGGGCAGAAAGAGGGATGGAGGGGGGGACAGAAAGAGGGATGGAGGGGCAGAAAGAGGGATGGGGGGGGAGAAAGAGGGATGGGGGGGCAGAAAGAGGGATGGGGGGACAGAAAGAGGGATGGGGGGGAGACAGAGAGAAAGTAAGAGAGGAAAGACAGACAGCTTTTATTTCCACAGTCCTACAGTAAGTAACAAACAAAACAGGCCGAACAGAGCTGTTCCAGTTTCAACTGAGCCTTCCAACGGTCGCTTCAGAGAGAGAGGCGATGTCGGGAGACAAAACACTCTCTGAAAAGAGTTACATCCTGGTGTTTCAGTGTGTTACATCCCGGTGTTTCAGTGTGTTACATCCCGGTGTTTCAGTGTGTTATATCCTGGTGTTTCAGTGTGTTACATCCTGGTGTTTCAGTGTGTTACATCCTGGTGTTTCAGTGTGTTACATCCTGGTGTTTCAGTGTGTTACATCCTGGTGTTTCAGTGCGTTACATCCTGGTGTTTCAGTGCGTTATATCCTGGTGTTTCAGTGTGTTATATCCCGGTGTTTCAGTGTGTTATATCCCGGTGTTTCAGTGTGTTACATCCTGGTGTTTCAGTGTGTTACATCCTGGTGTTTCAGTGTGTTACATCCTGGTGTTTCAGTGTGTTACATCCCGGTGTTTCAGTGTGTTACATCCTGGTGTTTCAGTGTGTTACATCCTGGTGTTTCATTGTGTTACATCCTGGTGTTTCAGTGTGTTACATCCTGGTGTTTCAGTGTGTTACATCCTGGTGTTTCAGTGTGTTATATCCTGGTGTTTCAGTGTGTTATATCCTGGTGTTTCAGTGTGTTATATCCTGGTGTTTCAGTGTGTTACATCCTGGTGTTTCAGTGTGTTACATCCTGGTGTTTCAGTGTGTTATATCCTGGTGTTTCAGTGTGTTACATCCTGGTGTTTCAGTGTGTTATATCCTGGTGTTTCAGTGTGTTACATCCTGGTGTTTCAGTGTGTTATATCCTGGTGTTTCAGTGTGTTATATCCTGGTGTTATATCCTGGTGTTTCAGTGTGTTACATCCTGGTGTTATATCCTGGTGTTTCAGTGTGTTACATCCTGGTGTTTCAGTGTGTTACATCCTGGTGTTTCAGTGTGTTACATCCTGGTGTTTCAGTGTGTTACATCCTGGTGTTTCAGTGTGTTACATCCTGGTGTTTCAGTGTGTTATATCCTGGTGTTTCAGTGTGTTACATCCTGGTGTTTCAGTGTGTTACATCCTGGTGTTTCAGTGTGTTACATCCTGGTGTTTCAGTGTGTTACATCCTGGTGTTTCAGTGTGTTATATCCTGGTGTTTCAGTGTGTTACATCCTGGTGTTTCAGTGTGTTACATCCTGGTGTTTCAGTGTGTTACATCCTGGTGTTTCAGTGTGTTACATCCTGGTGTTTCAGTGTGTTACATCCTGGTGTTTCAGTGTGTTATATCCTGGTGTTTCAGTGTGTTATATCCTGGTGTTTCAGTGTGTTATATCCTGGTGTTTCAGTGTGTTATATCCTGGTGTTTCAGTGTGTTATATCCTGGTGTTTCAGTGTGTTATATCCTGGTGTTTCAGTGTGTTATATCCTGGTGTTATATCCTGGTGTTTCAGTGTGTTACATCCTGGTGTTTCAGTGTGTTATATCCTGGTGTTTCAGTGTGTTATATCCTGGTGTTATATCCTGGTGTTTCAGTGTTTACATCCTGGTGTTTCAGTGTGTTATATCCTGGTGTTTCAGTGTGTTACATCCTGGTGTTTCAGTGTGTTACATCCTGGTGTTTCAGTGTGTTACATCCTGGTGTTTAAGTGTGTTATATCAGTGTGTTATATCCTGGTGTTTCAGTGTGTTACATCCTGGTGTTTCAGTGAGTTACATCCTGGTGTTTCAGTGTGTTACATCCTGGTGTTTCAGTGTGTTACATCCTGGTGTTTCAGTGTGTTACATCCTGGTGTTTCAGTGTGTTATATCCTGGTGTTTCAGTGTGTTATATCCTGGTGTTTCAGTGTGTTACATCCTGGTGTTTCAGTGTGATATATCCTGGCGTTTCAGTGTGATATATCCTGGTGTTTCAGTGTGTTACATCCTGGTGTTTCAGTGTGTTATATCCTGGTGTTTCAGTGTGTTACATCCTGGTGTTTCAGTGTGTTACATCCTGGTGTTTCAGTGTGATATATCCTGGCGTTTCAGTGTGTTACATCCTGGTGTTTCAGTGTGATATATCCTGGCGTTTCAGTGTGTCATATCCTGGTGTTTCAGTGTGTTACATCCTGGTGTTATATCCTGGTGTTTCAGTGTGTTACATCCTGGTGTTTCAGTGTGTTATATCCTGGTGTTATATCCTGGTGTTTCAGTGTGTTACATCCTGGTGTTTCAGTGTGTTACATCCTGGTGTTTCAGTGTGTTATATCCTGGTGTTTCAGTGTGTTACATCCTGGTGTTTCAGTGTGTTACATCCTGGTGTTTCAGTGTGTTACATCCTGGTGTTTCAGTGTGTTACATCCTGGTGTTTCAGTGTGTTATATCCTGGTGTTTCAGTGTGTTACATCCTGGTGTTTCAGTGTGTTACATCCTGGTGTTTCAGTGTGTTACATCCTGGTGTTTCAGTGTGTTATATCCTGGTGTTTCAGTGTGTTATATCCTGGTGTTATATCCTGGTGTTTCAGTGTGTTATATCCTGGTGTTTCAGTGTGTTATATCCTGGTGTTTCAGTGTGTTATATCCTGGTGTTTCAGTGTGTTACATCCTGGTGTTTCAGTGTGATATATCCTGGTGTTTCAGTGTGTTACATCATGGTGTTTCAGTGTGTTATATCCTGGTGTTTCAGTGTGATATATCCTGGTGTTATATACTGGTGTTTCAGTGTGTTATATCCTGGTGTTTCAGTGTGTTACATCCTGGTGTTTCAGTGTGTTACATCCCGGTGTTTCAGTGTGTTATATCCTGGTGTTTCAGTGTGTTACATCCTGCTGTATTTAGTTGGTTCCTGGCCCCACATTTGAGGTGTTCCTTACCCCTTTGAATATGATCTGTTTAAGGTGTGAGATGTTCCTCATGCGTCCCTCAGGGTCCATGTTGGTGTTCCACTCCTCCGCCCCAACAGGCTCCCTACGCCGGACCGCTGGCAGCACGCCAAGATCAATCTACCAGGACAGAGAGGGAGAGTATGGAAATACTGCATTACCTACATGTTACTGCTACACCAATAACACACTATACGAGAGAGGGAGAGGGAGAGGGAGGGAGGTGACTTACTGCTACACCAATAACACACTATAGGGAGGGAGGGAGGGAGGGAGGGAGGGAGGGAGGGAGGGAGGGAGGGGGAGGGAGGGAGGGAGGGAGGGGGAGGGAGGGAGGGAGGGAGGGAGGGAGAGGGAGGGAGGGAGGGAGGTGACTTACTGCTACACCAATAACACACTATAGAGAGAGAGGGAGGGAGGGGACTTACTGCTACACCAATAACACACTATAGAGAGAGAGGGAGGGAGGGAGGTGACTTACTGCTACACCAATAACACACTATAGAGAGAGGGAGGGAGGGGACTTACTGCTACACCAATAACACACTATAGAGAGAGGGAGGTAGGGGACTTACTGCTACACCAATAACACACTATAGAGAGAGAGAGGAGGGAGGGAGGGGACTTACTGCTACACCAATAACACACTATAGAGAGAGGGAGGTAGGGGACTTACTGCTACACCAATAACACACTATAGAGAGAAAGAGGGAGGGAGGGGACTTACTGCTACACCAATAACACACTATAGAGAGAGGGAGGGAGGGAGGGGACTTACTGCTACACCAATAACACACTATAGAGAGAGAGGGAGGGAGGGAGGTGACTTACTGCTACACCAATAACACACTATAGAGAGAGAGAGGGAGGGAGGGGACTTACTGCTACACCAATAACACACTATAGAGAGAAAGAGGGAGGGAGGGGACTTACTGCTACACCAATAACACACTATAGAGAGAGAGGGAGGGAGGGAGGGGACTTACTGCTACACCAATAACACACTATAGAGAGAGAGGGAGGGAGGGAGAGAGGGGACTTACTGTTACACCAATAACACACTATAGAGAGAGAGGGAGGGAGGGAGGGAGGGAGGGAGGGAGGGAGGGAGGGAGGGAGGGAGGGAGGGGGAGGGAGGGAGGGAGGGAGGGAGGGAGGGAGGGAGGGAGGGAGGGAGGGAGGGAGGGGACTTACTGCTACACCAATAACACACTATAGAGAGAAAGGGAGGTAGGGGACTTACTGCTACACCAATAACACACTATAGAGAGAGAGAGAGAGAGAGGGAGGGAGGTGACTTACTGCTACACCAATAACACACTATAGAGAGAGGGAGGGAGGTGACTTACTGCTACACCAATAACACACTATAGAGAGAGAGAGGGAGGGGACTTACTGCTACACCAATAACACACTATAGAGAGAGAGGGAGGGAGGGAGGGAGGGAGGGAGGGAGGGGACTTACTGCTACACCAATAACACACTATAGAGAGAGAGAGGGAGGGAGGGAGAGAGGGGACTTACTGCTACACCAATAACACACTATAGAGAGAGAGAGGGAGGGAGGGAGAGAGGGGACTTACTGCTACACCAATAACACACTATAGAGAGGGAGGGGGAGGGAGGGAGGGAGGGAGGGAGGGAGGGAGGGAGGGAGGGAGGGAGGGAGGGGAGGGAGGGAGGGGGGACTTACTGCTACACCAATAACACACTATAGAGAGGGAGGGAGGGAGGGAGGGAGGGAGGGAGGGAGGGAGGGAGGGAGGGAGGGGGAGGGAGGGAGGGAGGGAGGGAGGGAGGGGGAGGGAGGGAGGGAGGGGGGGACTTACTGCTACACCAATAACACACTATAGAGAGAGAGGGAGGGAGGGAGAGAGGGGACTTACTGCTACACCAATAACACACTATAGAGAGAGGGAGAGTGGGGACTTACTGCTACACCAATAACACACTATAGAGAGAGAGGGGGGAGGGAGGGGACTTACTGCTACACCAATAACACACTATAGAGAGAGAGGGAGGGAGGGAGGGGACTTACTGCTACACCAATAACACACTATAGAGAGAGAGGGAGGGAGGGAGGGGACTTACTGCTACACAAATAACACACTATAGAGAGAGAGGGAGGGAGGGAGGGGACTTACTGCTACACCAATAACACACTATAGAGAGAGAGAGGGAGGGAGGGGACTTACTGCTACACCAATAACACACTATAGAGAGAGAGAGGGAGAGAGGGGACTTACTGCTACACCAATAACACACTATAGAGAGAGAGAGGGAGAGAGGGGACTTACTGCTACACCAATAACACACTATAGAGAGAGAGGGAGGGAGGGAGGGGACTTACTGCTACACCAATAACACACTATAGAGAGAGAGAGGGAGGGAGGGGACTTACTGCTACACCAATAACACACTATAGAGAGAGAGAGAGGGAGGGAGGGAGAGAGGGGACTTACTGCTACACCAATAACACACTATAGAGAGAGAGGGAGGGAGGGAGAGAGGGGACTTACTGCTACACCAATAACACACTATAGAGAGAGAGGGAGGGAGGGAGAGAGGGGACTTACTGCTACACCAATAACACACTATAGAGAGAAAGAGGGAGGGAGGGGACTTACTGCTACACCAATAACACACTATAGAGAGAGAGAGGGAGGGGACTTACTGCTACACCAATAACACACTATAGAGAGAGAGGGAGGGAGGGAGGGGACTTACTGCTACACCAATAACACACTATAGAGAGAGAGAGGGGAGGGAGGGGACTTACTGCTACACCAATAACACACTATAGAGAGAGGGAGGGAGGGAGGGAGGGAGGGAGGGAGGGAGGGAGGGAGGGAGGGAGGGAGGGAGGGAGGGAGGGAGGGAGGGAGGGAGGGGGGGGACTTACTGCTACACCAATAACACACTATAGAGAGAGAGGGAGGGAGGGAGAGAGGGGACTTACTGCTACACCAATAACACACTATAGAGAGAGAGGGAGGGAGGGAGGGAGGGGACTTACTGCTACACCAATAACACACTATAGAGAGGGAGGGAGGGAGGGAGGGAGGGAGGGAGGGAGGGAGGGAGGGAGGGAGGGAGGGAGGGGACTTAGGGAGGGGACACTATAGAGAGGGAGGGAGGGGACTTACTGCTACACCAATAACACACTATAGAGAGAGGGAGGGAGGGAGGGAGGGAGGGGACTTACTGCTACACCAATAACACACTATAGAGAGGGGAGGGAGGGAGGGGGGACTTACTGCTACACCAATAACACACTATAGAGAGAGGGAGGGAGGGAGGGGACTTACTGCTACACCAATAACACACTATAGAGAGAGGGAGGGAGGGAGAGAGGGGACTTACTGCTACACCAATAACACACTATAGAGAGAGGGAGGGAGGGAGGGGGGGACTTACTGCTACACCAATAACACACTAGAGAGGGAGGGAGGGAGGGAGGGGACTTACTGCTACACCAATAACACACTATAGAGAGAGGGAGGGAGAGGAGGGGACTTACTGCTACACCAATAACACACTATAGAGAGGGAGGGAGGGAGGGAGGGAGGGCTACACCAATAACACACTATAGAGGGGGGAGGGAGGGAGGGAGGGGACTTACTGCTACACCAATAACACACTATAGAGAGAGGGAGGGAGGGAGAGAGGGGACTTACTGGAGGAGGGAGGGAGGGAGAGAGGGGACTTACTGCTACACCAATAACACACTATAGAGAGAGGGAGGGAGGGAGAGGGGAGGAGAGAGGGAGGGAGGGAGGGACTTACTGCTACACCAATAACACACTATAGAGAGGGAGGGGGAGGGAGGGAGGGAGGGAGGGAGGGGACTCACTGCTACACCAATAACACACTATAGAGAGGGGAGGGAGGGAGGGAGAGAGGGGACTTACTGCTACACCAATAACACACTATAGAGAGGGAGGGAGGGAGGGAGGGAGGGAGGGAGGGAGGGAGGGAGGGAGGGAGGGAGGGGACTTACTGCTACACCAATAACACACTATAGAGAGAGAGGGAGGGAGGGAGAGAGGGGACTTACTGCTACACCAATAACACACTATAGAGAGAGAGGGAGGGAGGGAGGGAGGGGACTTACTGCTACACCAATAACACACTATAGAGAGAGAGGGAGGGAGGGAGAGAGGGGACTTACTGCTACACCAATAACACACTATAGAGAGAGGGAGGGAGGGAGGGGACTTACTGCTACACCAATAACACACTATAGAGAGAGAGGGAGGGAGGGAGAGAGGGAGGGAGGGAGGGAGGGAGGGAGGGAGGGAGGGAGGGGACTCACTGCTACACCAATAACACACTATAGAGAGAGGGAGGGAGGGGACTTACTGCTACACCAATAACACACTATAGAGAGAGAGAGGGAGAGAGGGGACTTACTGCTACACCAATAACACACTATAGAGAGAGGGGAGGGAGGGAGAGAGGGGACTTACTGCTACACCAATAACACACTATAGAGAGAGGGAGGGAGGGGACTTACTGCTACACCAATAACACACTATAGAGAGAAAGAGGGAGAGAGGGGACTTACTGCTACACCAATAACACACTATAGAGAGAGAGGGAGGGAGGGAGGGGACTTACTGCTACACCAATAACACACTATAGAGAGAGAGGGAGGGAGGGAGAGAGGGGACTTACTGCTACACCAATAACACACTATAGAGAGAGAGGGAGGGGACTTACTGCTACACCAATAACACACTATAGAGAGAGAGGGAGGGAGGGAGAGAGGGGACTTACTGCTACACCAATAACACACTATAGAGAGAGAGGGAGGGGACTTACTGCTACACCAATAACACACTATAGAGAGAGAGGGAGGGAGGGAGAGAGGGGACTTACTGCTACACCAATAACACACTATAGAGAGAGAGGGAGGGAGGGAGGGAGGGAGGGGAGGGAGGGAGGGAGGGAGGGAGGGAGGGAGGGAGGGAGGGAGGGAGGGAGGGAGGGAGGGAGGGAGGGAGGGAGGGAGGAGGGAGGGAGGGAGAGAGGGGACTTACTGCTACACCAATAACACACTATAGAGAGAGAGGGAGGGAGGGAGAGAGGGGACTTACTGCTACACCAATAACACACTATAGAGAGAGAGAGGGAGGGAGGGGACTTACTGCTACACCAATAACACACTATAGAGAGAAAGAGGGAGGGAGGGGACTTACTGCTACACCAATAACACACTATAGAGAGAAAGAGGGAGGGAGGGGACTTACTGCTACACCAATAACACACTATAGAGAGGGAGGGAGGGAGGGAGGGAGGGAGGGAGGGAGGGGGAGGGACTGAGATATCAAATTACCAAAATACCTTGTCAAAATCTAATAATTTAAACAAAAGAAAGACATTAACAATGTAAAGACTCAGTGACCAGATATAGAGACAACATAGAAAACAAGCTGGTTCCTGGGGCCCTGTTCACACACAGACACCACAGAGCCCCAGGACAGCAACACAACTAGAACCCAACCAAATCATGAGAAAACAAGCTGGTCCTGGGGCCCTGTTCACACACAGACACCACAGATCCCCAGGACAGCAACACAACTAGAACCCAACCAAATCATGAGAAAACAAGCTGGTTCCTGGGGCCCTGTTCACACACAGAGCCCCAGGACAGCAACACAACTAGAACCCAACCAAATCATGAGAAAAACAAAAATATTATTATTTTCAATGTGTCAAGTAATTAACAAAAAAACAGAGCAAACTAGAATGTCATTTTACCCTAAACAGTGAGTACACAGTTGCAGAAAATGAGGTGGAAACCGAGGTGCATTTCCTAACCACACTTCCTGCCAAATGTATGACCCCATACTAGAGACACACATTTCCCTCAGATCACACAAATCCACTTTTGATAAACTCCCATATCTACTGGGTGAAATACCACAGTGTACCATCACAGAAGCAAGATTTGTGACCTGTTGCCACAAGAAAAGGGCAACCAGTGAAGAACAAACACCATTGTAAATTCAACCCATATTTATGTTATGTTTATTTAAACTATCTGCACATCATTACAAAAGTGCATATAGACATATTGTTACTGTAAATTGTTTAATATCTATTTCACTTGCTTTGTTAACCCTGCCAGTAAAGCAGAGAGAGACAGAGAGACAGACAGAGACAGAGAGAGACAGACACAGAGACAGAGAGAGAGACAGAGAGAGAGACAGAGAGAGAGACAGAGAGAGAGACAGAGAGAGAGACAGAGAGAGAGACAGAGAGAGAGACAGAGAGAGAGACAGAGAGAGAGACAGAGAGAGAGAGAGAGAGACAGAGAGACAGAGAGAGAGAGAGAGAGAGACAGAGAGACAGAGACAGAGAGACAGAGAGAGACAGACACAGAGACAGAGAGAGAGACAGACACAGAGACAGAGAGAGAGACAGACACAGAGACAGAGAGAGAGACAGACCGAGAGAGAGACAGAGGGAGACAGACAGAGACAGAGAGAGAGACAGAAGGGTGTCAAGTCCAACTCATGAGGGTCACGACCCCATTGAAATCCAACAAAACCCCAAGCTCTGGCTGGACCACTGGTTACGTTGTGTCCGTTTTAAAATGGAAATAATTTAAAACACTATTTCTAATGTGTGTGTGTGTGTGTGTGTGTCATTTCTAACTCTGTGTCCAGTACTAGCCTACACACACGTCCAATTGACAGCTGTGTGACGTTTGGTTTGCCAGGCCAACAACCTGGTACAATACCGTAGCGACTACACTCTGTCCTCATTTCAGACACTTAAGTCAATTGAACAGTTCTGCTCAGAGAGATAGAAGACGAGGATTCAGCCAGAAAGACAGACTAACTAAAGCCTAAGCTACGATGCGGAGAACTGTTTCCATGGGGACGGGGCTGATAAGGGGGGTGGACTGTATATAGGAGTCAATAATTCATGAGCTTTGTGATAAGCAGGGATGTGTGTGTGTGTGTTCGTGCAGCACCATAACTATCCAACATCCAGCCAGCCAATACACACAAGATTGCGCTATTTTGTTACGCCTTCATTGGAAAATAACTAGAAAGAGATTTAGGAAGAACTTTTCTCACGTCAGTGAAAATATTTTTCTGAAGGTGTAAACAGAACAAGAGAGAGAGTCCCACCAAGCTTCTCCATTCAGTGGATTCAGATAGTACTCAGACCCCTCGACTTCATCCGCATGTTGTTACGTTACAACCTTATTCCAAAATGGATTATATCATTTCATCCCCCTCATCAAGCTATACACAATACCTCATAATGACAAAGCAAATACAAGTTAAAATTTTTAGAAAAAAATGTGAAACAAAATAAAACACTGACATTTGACATTACCAGAAGTATTCAGACCCTTTACTCAGTCCTGTGTTGAAGCATCTGTGTCAGCGATTACAGCCTCCAGTCTTCTTGGGTATGAAGCTACAAGCTAGGCTCACCTGTGTTTGGGGAGTTTCTCCCATTCTTCTCTGCAGATCCTCTCAAGCTCTGTCAGCTTCGATGGGGAGCGACGCTGCACAGATATTTTCAGGTCTCTCCAGAGACGTCTGGGCTCTGGCTGGGCCACTCAGACATTCAGAGACCCAAAGACACTCCTGCATTGTCTTGGCTGTGTGCTTCTGGATTGTCATCAAGGATCTCTCTGTAGGATCTCGGTGCTCCGTTCATCTTTCCCTTGATCCTGACTAGTCTCCCAGTCCCTGAAAAACATCCCCAGAGCATGATGCTGCCACCACTATGCTTCACCGTAGGGATGGTGCCAGGTTTCCTCCAGATGTGACGCTTGGCATTCAGGCCAAAGAGTTCAATCTTGGTTTCATCAGACCAGAAAATCTGGTTTCTCATGGTCAGAGTCATTTAGGTGCCTTTTGGCAAACTCCAAGCAGGCTGTCATGTGCCTTTTACTGAGGAGTGGCTTCCGTCTGGCCACTCTACCATAAAGGCCTGATTGGTGGAGTGCTGCAGAGATGGTTGTTCTTCTGGAACTGTGGAGCTCTGTCAGAGTGACCATCGGGTTCTCGGTCACCTCCCTGACCAAGGCCCTTCTCCCCCAATTTGCTCAGTATGGCCGGGCGACCAGCCCCTGGTGGTTCCAAACTACCTCCATTTAATAATGATGAAGGCCACGGTGTTCTTGGGGACCTTCAAAGCTGCATATCTGATCAACTTCGTATAGTGTGGCTCTTTATACAGAGGTTGTTTTAAAACGGGTAAAGTAGCATATTTACACTATTGATCTTTCTCCCTCTTTTCTAATGATTTCCACAAGGTAATAAAGTGGCCAGCCAGGAGGTTCATGGAATCAAAATCTAATTAAAAAATCTGCCGTGCGTAGCATTCCTCCGTGACTCAGAGGTTACACTCTGCATCATCAGCCAATCGAAGTGTGTGTGTGTGTGTGTGTGTGTGTGTGTGTGTGTGTGTGTGTGTGTGTGTGTGTGTGTGTGTGTGTGTGTGTGTGTGTGTGAGAAAGAGGTCTAATTTATTTACTATTTACACACCACAGATCTATTTAAATAATGTTTAAAACCTTTATTTAATCCAGTTAGATTGAGAGCACATGGCGCTTGCAATGCCAAGAGTCCTTGGTTAGATTTTCGCTGCAGCCTCCCATATGTTACATTTATGCACACTACTGTAAGTCTGTACCTGATAAAAGCATCTGCTAAATGGGATAGGGGATACGTAGTCAGTTGACAACAGTCCTGGTGTTGAAAGAGGAGACCTAGTCAGTTGAGGACAACAGTCCTGATGTTGAAAGAGGAGACCTAGTCAGTTGAGGACAACAGTCCTGACGCCGCCTCCCCCTAACCCTACCTGCCTCCCCCCCCTAACCCTACCTGCTGCCTCCCCCTAACCCTACCTGCCTCCCCCTAACCCTACCTGCCTCCCCCTAACCCTACCTGCCTCCCCCTAACCCTACCTGCCGCCTCCCCCTAACCCTACCTGCCGCCTCCCCTAACCCTACCTGCCTCCCCCCTAACCCTACCTGCTGCCTCCCCCTGCCTCCCCCCACTCTGTCCCACAGACCTACCGACGCCCCCCCCACTCTGTCCCACCGACGTCCCCCCACACTCTGTCCCACAGACCTACCGACGTCCCCCCACACTCTGTCCCACCCACGTCCCCCCCCTACTCTGTCCCACCGACGTCCCCCCACACTCTGTCCCACCGACGTCCCCCCACACTCTGTCCCAACGACGTCCCCCCACACTCTGTCCCACCGACGTCCCCCCACACGCTGTCCCACCGACGCCCCCCACACTCTGTCCCACCGACGTCCCCCCACACTCTGTCCCACCGACGTCCCCCCACACTCTGTCCCACCGACATCCCCCCCCCACACTCTGTCCCACCGACGTCCCCCCCCCCACACTCTGTCCCACCGACATCCCCCCACACTCTGTCCCACCGACGTCCCCCCACACTCTGTCCCACCGACGTCCCCCACACTCTGTCCCAACGACGTCCCCCCCCACACTCTGTCCCACCGACCTCCCCCCACACGCTGTCCCACCGACGTCCCCCCACACTCTGTCCCCCCACACTCGGTCCCACCGACGTCCCCCCACACTCTGTCCCACCGACGCCCCCCACACTCTGTCCCACCGACGTCCCCCCACACTCTGTCCCACCGACGTCCCCCCACACTCTGTCCCACCGACGTCCCCACACTCTGTCCCACCGACGTCCCCACACTCTGTCCCACAGACCTACCCCCACACTCTGTCCCACAGACCTACCGATGTCCCCACACTCTGTCCCACAGACCTACCGATGTCCCCACACTCTGTCCCATAAACCTACCGATGTCCCCACACTCTGTCCCATAAACCTACTGAGAAACGAAGTTCAAACCACATTTAAGTGGATCTCACATTTCCAGCCATTTCTGAGAAGCACAGCGAGTGACTTTGCCGTTCCACTCTGGGTGCCATTCCACTGAGTGGGTTGTGTGGGGTGACTATCCCTATGTTTAGCAAAGCACATGTCATCCAACATCACACTCAACCACACCTGTGGAGAGGAGAGGAGGCAAGCTAGCAGCGCATGTTGCCTTGGCAACGCTGAGAGCAGAGGGTCACTTCTAATTAAAACAGAGAGGCAATTAGAGAGGAACTGGGTGGCTGTTACCACAACCTCCTGGTTTAATGGAGACAGACGGTAGAGCTGTGTCTGTGTGAGGAAGAAGGAAACTTCTGGCTGAGTCGCATCTAGCCAGTATGCTCGGGTCCTGGCTAAGAGTCCCATCTAGCCAGTCTGCTCGGGTCCTGGCTAAGAGTCGCATCTAGCCAGTCTGCTCGGGTCCTGGCTAAGAGTCCCATCTAGCCAGTCTGCTCGGGTCCTGGCTGAGAGTCCCATCTAGCCAGTCTGCTCGGGTCCTGGTTGAGAGTCCCATCTAGCCAGTCTGATCGGGTCCTGGCTGAGAGTCCCATCTAGCCAGTCTGCTCGGGTCCTGGCCGAGAGTCCCATCTAGCCAGTCTGTACTGGTCCTGGCTGAGAGTCCCATCTAACCAGTCTGCTCGGGTCCTGGCTGAGAGTCCCATCTAGCCAGTCTGCTTGGGTCCTGGCTGAGAGTCCCATCTAGCCAGTCTGCTCGGGTCCTGGCTGAGATTCCCATCTAGCCAGTCTGCACTGGTCCTGGCTGGGAGTCCCATCTAACCAGTCTGCTCGGGTCCTGGCTAAGAGTTCCATCTAACCAGTCTGCTCGGGACCTGGCTGAGAGTCCCATCTAGCCAGTCTGCTCGGGTCCTGGCTGAGAGTCCCATCTTGCCAGTCTGCTCGGGTCCTGGCTGAGAGTCCGCGCGGGTCCTGGCTGAGAGTCCCATCTAGCCAGTCTGCTCGGGTCCTGGCTGAGAGTCCCATCTAGCCAGTCTGCTCGGGTCCTGGCTGAGAGTCCCATCTAGCCAGTCTGCTTGGGTCCTGGCCGAGAGTCCCATCTAGCCAGTGAGACAGGTGGGCACAAGGCAGTAAGCAGCCGTGCTTCACATCTCACAAGATTACTACAGCATGTCATATTGATGTGGTTCTGGAGACGTTAAACGCGGTCAGATCTGATCGCCTGTATGCGTTTCCTAAGTCTGTCTTTATCTCCAAGACTGTATTGACGCTTTGCCTATTTGATGGTTCGACGCAGGGCATAGCGAGATTTCTTATAAGCTTCCGGGTTAAGAGTCCCGCACCTTGAAAGCGGCAGCTCTACCCTTCAGCTCAGTGCGAATGTTACCTGAAGTCCATGGCTTCTGGTTGCGGTATGTACGTACAGTCACTGTGGGGACGACGTCCTCAATGCACTACTTGATAAAGCCAGTGACTGATGTGGTGTATTCCACAATGCCATCGGTAGAATCCCGGAACATGTTCCAGTCTGTGTTAGCAAAACAGTCCTGTAGTTTAGCATCAGCTTCATCTGACCACTTTTTTATAGACCGAGTCACTGGTGCTTCCTGCTTTAATTTTTGCTTGTAAGCAGGAATCAGGAGGATAGAGTTGTGGTGGGATTTACCAAATGGAGGGCGAGGGAGAGCTTTGTACGCGTCTCTGTGTGTGGTGATCAGGTGATCTAGATTTTTTCTCTCTCTCTGGTTGCACATTTAACATGTTGATGGAAATTTGGTAGAACTGATTACAGTTTCCCCACATTAAAGTCTCTGGCCACTAGGAGCGCCGCCTCTGGGTGAGTGGTTTCCTGTTTACTTATTCCCTTATACAGCTGACTGAGTGAGGTCTTAGTGCCAGCATCTGTCTGTGGTGGTAAATATACAGCCACGAAAACTATAGCTTTAAAACTCTCTAGGCAAGTAGTGTGGCTTGCAATTTATCACAATATACTCTACTTCAGGCGAGCAGAATCTAGAGACTTCATTAGATTTCGTGCACCAGCTGTTTACAAATACGCCCCCCTCGTTTTACCGGACTGTGCTGTTCTATCTTTCCGGTGCAGCGTATATCCATGTCGTCATTCAGTCACTATTCCGTGAAACATAGGATATTAGTTTTTGATGTCCCGTTGGTAGGATATTCGTGATCGTACCTCGCCTAATTTATTGTCCAACGATTGCACGTTGGCGAGTAGTATTTAAGGTAATGGCAGCTTTCCCACGCACCTTCTGCGGATCCTCACAAGGCATCCTGCTCGGTGTCCTCTGTACCTGCGTCTCTTCCTCTTGCAAATAACGGGGGGGGGGATGTTGGCCTTGTCGGGGGTTCGGAGAATGTCCTGTTGCGTCTGCTTGTTGAAGAAAAAAAATCTTTGTCTAATCCGAGGTGAGTGATCGCTGTCCTGATATCCAGAAGCTCTTTGTCTAATCCGAGGTGAGTGATCGCTGTCCTGATATCCAGAAGCTGTCTAATCCGAGGTGAGTGATCGCTGTCCTGATATCCAGAAGCTCTTTGTCTAATCAGAGGTGAGTGATCGCTGTCCTGATATCCAGAATCTCTTTGTCTAATCCGAGGTGAGTGATCGCTGTCCTGATGTCCAGAAGCTCTTTGTCTAATCCGAGGTGAGTGATCGCTGTCCTGATATCCAGAAGCTCTTTGTCTAATCCGAGGTGAGTGATCGCTGTCCTGATATCCAGAAGCTCTGTCTAATCCGAGGTGAGTGTCCTGATGTCGCTGTCCTGATATCCAGAAGCTCTTTTCTAATCCGAGGTGAGTGATCGCTGTCCTGATATCCAGAAGCTCTTTGTCTAATCCGAGGTGAGTGATCGCTGTCCTGATATCCAGAAGCTCTTTGTCTAATCCGAGGTGAGTGATCGCTGTCCTGATGTCCAGAAGCTCTTTGTCTAATCCGAGGTGAGTGATCGCTGTCCTGATATCCAGAAGCTCTTTTTTTGCCGTAAAATACAGTTGCAGAAACATTATGTACAAAATAAGTTACAAATAACGCGAGAGAAAAAAACACATAACAGCACAATTGGTTGGGCGCAAGTAAAATTGCTGCCATTACTTCCGGCGCCATTTTTAAGTTCCAGAGTGAGTGTGAGTGTGTGTGAGTATGTGCGTTCATTCCCAGTGTCTACTCTGACTCACCCTGGTGATAACCTCAAAGCCTGGTTCCTCCAGCTGGTTGTGTGTGTGTGTGTACTCACCCTGGTGATAACCTCAAAGCCTGGTTCCTCCAGCTGGTTGTGTGTGTGTGTGTTCCTCACCCTGGTGATAACCTCAAAGCCTGGTTCCTCCAGCTGGTTGTGTGTGTGTGTTACTCACCCTGGTGATAACCTCAAAGCCTGGTTCCTCCAGCTGGTTGTGTGTGTGTGTGTTACTCACCCTGGTGATAACCTCAAAGCCTGGTTCCTCCAGCTGGTTGTGTGTGTGTGTTACTCACCCTGGTGATAACCTCAAAGCCTGGTTCCTCCAGCTGGTTGTGTGTGTGTGTTACTCACCCTGGTGATAACCTCAAAGCCTGGTTCCTCCAGCTGGTTGTGTGTGTTACTCACCCTGGTGATAACCTCAAAGCCTGGTTCCTCCAGCTGGTTGTGTGTGTGTGTGTTACTCACCCTGGTGATAACCTCAAAGCCTGGTTCCTCCAGCTGGTTGTGTGTGTGTGTGTTACTCACCCTGGTGATAACCTCAAAGCCTGGTTCCTCCAGCTGGTTGTGTGTGTTACTCACCCTGGTGATAACCTCAAAGCCTGGTTCCTCCAGCTGGTTGTGTGTGTGTGTTACTCACCCTGGTGATAACCTCAAAGCCTGGTTCCTCCAGCTGGTTGTGTGTGTGTGTTACTCACCCTGGTGATAACCTCAAAGCCTGGTTCCTCCAGCTGGTTGTGTGTGTGTGTGTTACTCACCCTGGTGATAACCTCAAAGCCTGGTTCCTCCAGCTGGTTGTGTGTGTGTGTGTGTTCCTCACCCTGGTGATAACCTCAAAGCCTGGTTCCTCCAGCTGGTTGTGTGTGTGTGTTACTCACCCTGGTGATAACCTCAAAGCCTGGTTCCTCCAGCTGGTTGTGTGTGTGTGTTACTCACCCTGGTGATAACCTCAAAGCCTGGTTCCTCCAGCTGGTTGTGTGTGTGTGTGTTCCTCACCCTGGTGATAACCTCAAAGCCTGGTTCCTCCAGCTGGTTGTGTGTGTGTGTGTTCCTCACCCTGGTGATAACCTCAAAGCCCGGTTCCTCCAGCTGGTTGATGTCCAGACCAGGTATGGCCTCATTCAGCAGGTCAGCCACCTCCCCGACAGGCCTCTGCTTCAGTAGCACCGTGTCTGGACCCCGGAACGCATCGTAGTTGGTCACCTTGGAGAAACCACCCAGCGTAGTGGTGACTGGGTCCTGAGAAAACTTCTGGTGGGGGAGAGGGAGGAGAGAGAGGGAGAAGGAGAGAGAGGAGGAGAAGGAGAGAGGGAGAAGGGGAGAGAAGGAGAGAGAAGGAGAGCGGAGGAGAGAGGGAGAAGGAGAGCGGAGGAGAGAGGGAGAAGGAGAGAGGAGGAGAGAGAGAGTTGATTGAGGAGAGAGGAGAGAGAGAGGAACAGGGAGAGAGAGAGAGAGAGAGAGAGAGAGAGAGAGAGAGAGAGAGAAAATGAAGAAGATTGGGGGATGAGAGAGGGAGAGAGAGAGAGAGGAGAGAGAGAGGGGAGAAGGAGAAGGAGAGGAGAGGAGAAGAAGATTGGGGAGGAGAGAGGAGGAGAGAGGAGAGAGGAGAGAGGGGAAGGAGAGGAGGAGGAGAGGGAGAAGGAGAGAGGAGGAGAGAAGGAGAAGGAGAGGAGCGGGAGAAGGAGGGAGGAGGAGAGAAGGAGAAGGAGAGAGGAGGAGAGAGGGAGAAGGAGAGAGGGAGAAGGAGAGAGGGAGAAGGAGAGAGGAGGAGAAGGAGAGGAGAGGGATGACAGGGAAGATAGGGGTCATGAAGGAGGTCATGGTTAACGCTGTGGCACCAGACAGATGTAGTTTAGCTGCAGTCTCATTATAAACACTAAGATGACACAAGCTTATTTTAGCCATGCTATTTTCACCTTCATCACAGGTGTGAGATGTTACATTAGGAAGTGCCCACAGCCAGATGACTTACTGCACATTTTAACTTTCGATTTTCATCAAAAGCAACGGGCGAAAGCATCTCAAAAGCACAACAGCATTTGTCATCTCAGACGTCCAACCTAGTAGCCCCCTCCCCCTCCCCTGGCCCCTCACTGCCTGGAACACTTTCAACTCTCCACAGACTGCGTACTCTTACACTTTCAACTGTCCAGACTGCGTACTCTTACACTTTCAACTCTCCACACTTTCAACTGTCCAGCTGCACTCTTTTCAACAGACTTTCAAATGTCCAGACTGCGTACTCTTACACTTTCAACTGTCCAGACTGCGTACTCTTACACTTTCAACTGTCCAGACTGCGTACTCTTACACTTTCAACTGTCCAGACTGCGTACTCTTACACTTTCAACTGTCCAGACTGCGTACTCTTACACTTTCAACTGTCCAGACTGCGTACTCTTACACTTTCAACTGTCCAGACTGCGTACTCTTACACTTTCAACTGTCCAGACTGCGTACTCTTACACTTTCAACTGTCCAGACTGCGTACTCTTACAACTGTCCAGACTGCGTACTCCTACAACTATCCAGACTGCGTACTCTTACACTTTCAACTGCACAGACTGCGTACTTCAACTGTCCAGACTGCGTACTCTTACACTTTCAACTGTCCACACTGCGTACTCTTTCAACTCTCCACACTGCGTACTTACACTTTCAACTCTCCACACTGCGTACTCTTACACTTTCAACTCCCACACTGCGTACTCTTACACTTTCAACTGTCCAGACTGCGTACTCTTACACTTTCAACTGTCCAGACTGCGTACTCTTACACTTTCAACTGTCCAGACTGCGTACTCTTACACTTTCAACTGTCCAGACTGCGTACTCTTACACTTTCAACTCTCCAGACTGCGTACTCTTACTACGAAGAAGTAAAAGCCAACAATATCACATCACCAAGAAAACTAAATGCTTTTCAAGGACTCTTTTATTTTATTTTTACTCTCGCTACAAAAAGTACCACAGGAATCAAAGACAGAAAAGAGGCCAATCTATTTCTCCTGACGTTGGTTACCGGCCGGCTGAGACGCTGCTCATTCATCTTTGCAATTGGATATTTTTTTTTTAGAGTCACATTAGAAAACAATATTCCAGCAGCGTTAACCCCCTTTGAGAAGTGAGGCCACCCAATGTTATTAGCAAGTCAAGGCTCATTAGCTTCTCCTCCACAATCCCTGCTCTACTAAATGGCTCCTGTAATACTGATATAGAGCAGGAGAGAGGAGGCTGGGCCGGGAGGGAGGCACCCTGAACCTTAATGATAATGAGTACAGTACTCTCACTCAGACAGGCAGCCTCGGCAGCCAAGCTAATGTCTATGAGATGTCGCTGCTATTCCATAACACAGTCGGGATCTAAAACAAATGTACCACCACAGTTAGGCCTGTTATCTGCCCACAATGCATTACCAGAGGCTGTTAAAAACGTGCCCCCTGGTTGGTTGGGAGGGAGCTGAGGCACGGCCCACGTTTAATTATAAAGGATAACACTGAGACCTGACAGAGGTTCTATTTCAAACAGAAAAAAAATGATTTTTATTACAAGAGTCAAAATGTCAACGAGAAGGACAATAGATAAAAGATACGCAATTAAAAGTCCCTGAGGCGACCTAAAAAACAACTCCTGCCAACTATTCCCTCTGTCCACTGGCCATGTAGCCTGGTGCTGATGGAGAACAAAGTTTATTACCCAGTTCTCCTCTATTCAGAGCATGTACCCCCCCATCCTTTATTACCCAGTTCTCCTCTATTCAGAGCATGTACCCCCCCCCATCCTTTATTACCCAGTTCTCCTCTATTCAGAGCATGTACCCCCCCCCATCCTTTATTACCCAGTTCTCCTCTATTCAGAGCATGTACCCCCCCCCCCCATCCTTTATTACCCAGTTCTCCTCTATTCAGAGCATGTACCCCCCCATCCTTTATTACCCAGTTCTCCTCTATTCAGAGCATCTACCCCCCATCCTTTATTACCCAGTTCTCCTCTATTCAGAGCATCTACCCCCCCATCCTTTATTACCCAGTTCTCCTCTATTCAGAGCATGTACCCCCCATCCTTTATTACCCAGTTCTCCTCTATTCAGAGCATGTACCCCCATCCTTTATTACCCAGTTCTCCTCTATTCAGAGCATGTAATGTACCCCCATCCTTTATTACCCAGTTCTAGTGCACTACTTTATTCCAGGGCCCTATTCCCTATATAGTGCACTACTTTAGACCCCCCCATCCTTTATTCCCAGTTCTCCTCTATTCAGAGCATGTACTATCCTTTATTACCCAGAGTCCTATTCCCAGTTCTATTCAGAGCATGTACCCCCCCCCACCCCATCCTTTATTACCAGTTCTCCTATTCAGAGCATGTATATCCTTTATTGCAGTTCTCCTCTAGACCAGTAGCCCTATTCCCAGTTCTCCTTTATTCAGTGCACTACAGTTCTCCATCTATTACCCAGCCCTATTCCCCCCCCATCCTTTATTACCCAGTTCTACTCTACTTTAGACCAGAGCCCTATTCCCTATTTAGTGCACTACTTTAGACCAGGGCCCTATTCCCTATATAGTACACTACTTTAGACCAGAGCCCTATTGCCCCCCTATTTGGTTCTCCTCTATTCACATATCATTTCTCCTACCCAGGCTTTCAGAGAGTCCTCATAAAACAAACTCTTTAACCAGAGCCCTATTCCCTATTAAGTAGTGCACTACTCAGAACAGAGCCCTATTCCCTATATAGTTGCACTACTTTAGACCAGGGCCCTATTCCCTATATAGTGCACTACTTTAGACCAGAGTCCTATTCCCTATATAGTGCACTACTTTAGACCAGGGCCCTATTCCCTATATAGTGCACTACTTTAGACCAGAGTCCTATTCCCTATATAGTGCACTACTTTAGACCAGGGCCCTATTCCCTATATAGTGCACTACTCTAGACCAGAGCCCTATTCCCTATATAGTGCACTACTCTAGACCAGAGCCCTATTCCCTATATAGTGCACTACTTTAGACCAGGGCCCTATTCCCTATATAGTGCACTACTCTAGACCAGAGCCCTATTCCCTATATAGTGCACTACTCTAGACCAGAGCCCTATTCCCTATATAGTGCACTACTTTAGCCCAGGGCCCTATTCCCATTTGGGACACATATCATTTCTCCTACCCAGGCTTTCAGAGAGTCCTCATAAAACAAACCAACAAATATGCTGCTCTCATTAAGTCACTGCCCTGCTCAGAACAAACTCATTAAAATAACAGCAGAGTTGCTCTGTGAACCCTGAGACAGTACAGAGGCCGGCTGGGAGGAGGCCGTACAGAGGCCGGCTGGGAGGAGGCCGTACAGAGGCCGGCTGGGAGGAGGCAGGTGGGGAGGAGGCCACAGAGGCCGGTGGGAGGAGGCAGGTGTACACTAGGAGTGGCTGGGAGGAGGCCGTACAGAGGCCGGTGGAGGAGACCGGTGTACAGAGGCCGGCTGGGAGACAGGTGTACACTAGGCCGGTGGGAGACAGGTGTACAGAGGCCGGCTGGGAGGAGGCAGGTACAGAGGCCGGCTGGGAGGAGGCCGACAGAGGCCGGCTGGGTGGAGGCCGACAGAGGCCGGGGGTGGGAGGAGGTGTACAGAGGCCGGCTGGGAGGAGGCCGTACAGAGGCCGGCTGGGAGGAGACAGGCCGTACAGAGGCCGGCTGGGAGGAGGCCGTACAGAGGCCGGCTGGGAGGAGGCCGTACAGAGGCCGGCTGGGAGGAGGCCGTACAGAGGCCGGCTGGGAGGAGGCCGTACAGAGGCCGGCTGGGAGGAGGCCGTACAGAGGCCGGCTGGGAGGAGGCCGTACAGAGG
Source organism: Oncorhynchus keta (assembly GCF_023373465.1). Taxonomy (NCBI): domain Eukaryota; kingdom Metazoa; phylum Chordata; class Actinopteri; order Salmoniformes; family Salmonidae; genus Oncorhynchus; species Oncorhynchus keta. Next base: position 257,958 of record NW_026290755.1, on the reverse strand, counting down.
CCGGCTGGGAGGAGGCCGTACAGAGGCCGGCTGGGAGGAGGCCGTACAGAGGCCGGCTGGGAGGAGGCCGTACAGAGGCCGGCTGGGAGGAGGCCGTACAGAGGGCCGGCTGTGAGGAGACAGGCCGTAGGTACAGAGGCCGTACACTAGGCCGGCTGGGAGGAGGCCGTACAGGTGGCTGGGAGGAGGCACAGAGGCCGGCTGGGAGGAGGCCGTAGGTGGCTGGGAGGAGGCCTAGGGCCGGCTGGGAGGAGGCCGTACAGAGGCCGGCTGGGAGGAGGCCGTACAGAGGCCGGCTGGGAGGAGGCCGACAGAGTGGCTGGGAGGAGGCACTAGGAGGCCGGCTGGGAGGAGGAGGTGTACACTAGAGGCCGGCTGGGAGGAGGCCGTACAGAGGGCGGCTGGGAGGAGGCCGTACAGAGGGCGGCTGGGAGGAGGCCGTACAGAGGGCGGCTGGGAGGAGGCCGTACAGAGGCCGGCTGGGAGGAGGCCGTACAGAGGGCGGCTGGGAGGAGGCCGTACAGAGGCCGGCTGGCAGGTGTACACTAGGTTGTGAGGAGGCAGGTGTACACTAGGGTGTGTGGAGACAGGTGTACACTAGGGTGTGTGGAGGCAGGTGTACACTAGGGTGTGAGGAGACAGGTGTACACTAGGGTGTGAGGAGACAGGTGTACACTAGGGTGTGGGAGGAGGTGTACAGAGGGTGTGAGGAGGAGGCCGTACACTAGGTGTGAGGAGGCAGGTGTACACTAGGGTGTGAGGAGACAGAGGTGTAGGAGGCACAGAGGGTGTGAGGAGGAGGTGTACACTAGGGTGTGAGGAGACAGGTGTACACTAGGGTGTGAGGAGACAGGTGTACACTAGGGTGTGAGGAGACAGGTGTACACTAGGGTGTGAGGAGACAGGTGTACAGAGGGTGTGGGAGGAGACAGGTGGCTACACTAGGGGGAGGAGACAGCCTGCAGGGGTGCTGGGAGGAGGTGTACACTAGGGTGTGAGGAGGCAGGTGTACACTAGGGTGTGAGGAGACAGGTGTACACTAGGGTGTGAGGAGGCAGGTGTACACTAGGGTGAGGAGGCAGGTGTACACTAGGGTGTGAGGAGGCCGGACAGGTGTACACTAGGGTGTGAGGAGGCAGGTGTACACTAGGGTGTGAGGAGGCCGTAAAGAGGCAGGACATCCCACAGGTGTACACTGGGAGGGTGTGAGGAGACAGGTGTACACTAGGGTGTGAGGAGACAGGTGTACACTAGGGTGTGAGGAGGCCGTACAGGGTCTGGAAGGAGAAGGTGTACACTAGGGTGTGAGGAGGACAGGGTACAGAGTCTCTGGTCTGAGGAGGCAGGTGTACACTGGGTGGAGGAGGCATCTGTGGTGGGACCTAGGGTGTCTGGGAAGAGAGCCGTCAGAGGAGGAGTACACTGGTCTGGGGGTGTGAGTAGACAGGTGTACACTAGGGTGTGAGTAGACTGGGAGGTGTACACTAGGTGTGGAGTAGACAGGTGTGGGAGGACTAGGGTGTCTGGTCTCAGGTGTAACTAGGGTGGAGGAGTAGAGACAGGTGTACACTAGGTGTGAGTCTGGACAGGTGTACACTAGGAGTGTCTGGTAGACAGGTGTACACTAGGTTGTGAGGAGGCAGGTGTACACTAGGGTGTGAGGGACAGGTGTACACTAGGGTGTGTGACAGGTGTACACTAGGTTGTGAGGAGGCAGGTGTACACTAGGGTGTGAGGAGACAGGTGTACACTAGGGTGTGAGGAGACAGGTGTACACTAGGTGTGGGAGACAGGTGTACACTCTTGGTGTGAGGAGACAGGTGTACTCGGTGTGAGGAGACAGGTGTACACAGGGTGTGAGGAGAAGGTGTACACTGGGTGTGAGGAGACAGGTGTAGTCACTCTGGTGTGAGGGAGACAGGTGTACACTAGGGTGTGAGGAGACAGGTGTACACTAGGGTGTGAGGGAACAGGTGTACACTTGGGTGTGAGGAGACAGGTGTACACTAGGGCTTGTCTGGAGACAGGTGTACACTAGGGTGGTGAGGGAGACAGGTGTACACTAGGGTGTGAGGAGACAGGTGTACACTAGGGTGTGAGGAGACAGGTGTACACTAGGGTGTGAGGAGACAGGTGTACTCTAGGGCAGCTTGTCTGGAAGAGGCAGGTGTACACTAGGGTGTGGGGACAGGTGTACACTAGGGTGTGAGGAGGCAGGTGTACACTAGGGTGTGAGGAGACAGGTGTACACTTTTGTGAGGAGACAGAGTACACTAGGGTGTGTGGAGACAGGTGTACACTAGGGTGTGAGGAGGCAGGTGTACACTAGGGTGTGAGGAGACAGGTGTACACTAGGTCTGAGGAGACAGGTGTACACTAGGGTGTGAGGAGACAGGTGTACACTAGGGTGTGAGGAGACAGGTGTACACTAGGGTGTGAGTCAGACAGGTGTACACTAGAGTGTGAGGAGACAGGTGTACACTAGGGTGTGAGGAGACAGGTGTACACTAGGGTGTGAGGAGACAGGTGACTAGGCTGTGAGTAGACAGGTGTACTACTAGGGTGTAGTAGACAGGTGTACACTAGAGTGTGAGTAGACAGGTGTACACTAGAGTGTGAGGAGACAGGTGTACACTAGGGTGTGAGGAGGCCCTTCATGTACACTAGGGTGTGGTAGACAGGTGTATATACTAGGTGTGAGGAGACAGGTGTACTGGTCTAGGAGGTTCTATAGGGTGAGGAGACAGGTGTACACTAGGGATGTGAGGAGACAGGTGTACACTAGGGCACTGAGGAGAAGGTGTACACTAGAGTGTGAGGAGACAGGTGTACTACTAGGGTCTGAGGAGAAGGTGTACACTAGGGTGTGAGGGGCATAGGTGTACTACTAGGGCCCTGTCAGGAGACAGGTGTACACTAGAGTGTGAGGAGACAGGTGTACACTAGGTGTGAGGAGACAGGTGTACACTAGAGTGTGAGGAGACAGGTGTACTACTAGGGTGTGAGGAACAGGTGTACACTAGAGTGTATAGGAGACAGGTGTACACTAGATAGGAGACAGGTGTACATATAGGGTGTGAGGAGACAGGTGTACACTAGGGTGTGAGGAGGCAGGTGTACACTAGGGTGTGAGGAGACAGGTGTACACTAGGGTGTGAGGAGACAGGTGTACACTAGAGTGTGAGGAGACAGGTGTACACTAGAGTGTGAGGAGACAGGTGTACACTAGGGTGTGAGGAGACAGGTGTACACTAGGGTGTGAGGAGACAGGTGTACACTAGAGTGTATAGGTTCTACTGTATAAGTCTCTCCTGAAGGTGGCATCATCTAGCTGTATTCTCAAAGGACTGGGATAGAGCTCTGCTATAACCCTGGGGGCTGACCTGGAGGAGGGAGGCATCTGTGGTAGACCTAATAGGGTACAGAAAGAGAGACTGAGAAAGAGAAATTAGAATAAGTGAGATATATAACCTCTACTGTTTCACATCAGGGAGTCTACTGAGGAAACACCGTCTGCTGCAGGAGGAAACACTCTGCTGTATATAACACTCTCTAGTTCATCAACTATCTACTGTATAGAGCCTCTCTCTGTATATAACCTCTCTACTGTATATAACCTCTCTACTGTATATAACCTCTCTACTGTATATAACCTCTCTACTGTATATAACCTCTCTACTGTATATAGCCCCTCTACTGTATATAGCCTCTCTACTGTATATAGCCTCTCTACTGTATATAGCCTCTCTACCGTATATAGCCTCTCTCCCGTATATAGCCTCTCTCCGTATATAGCCTCTCTACCGTATATAGCCTCTCTACCTCTCTACCGTATATAGCCTCTCTACCGTATATAGCCTCTCTACTCTATAGAGCCCCTCTACTCTATATAGCCCCTCTACTCTATATAGCCCCTCTACTCTATATAGCCTCTACTGTATATAGCCTCTACTGTATATAGCCTCTACTGTATATAGCCTCTCTACCGTATATAGCCTCTCTACCGTATATAGCCTCTCTACCGTATATAGCCTCTCTACCGTATATAGCCACTCTACCGTATATAGCCTCTCTACCGTATATAGCCTCTCTACCGTATATAGCCTCTACCGTATATAGCCTCTCTACCGTATATAGCCTCTCTACCGTATATAGCCTCTCTACCGTATATAGCCTCTCTACCGTATATAGCCTCTCTACCGTATATAGCCTCTCTACCGTATATAGCCTCTCTACCGTATATAGCCTCTCTACCGTATATAGCCTCTCTACCGTATATAGCCTCTCTACCGTATATAGCCTCTCTACCGTATATAGCCTCTCTACCGTATATAGCCTCTCTACCGTATATAGCCTCTCTACCGTATATAGCCTCTCTACCGTATATAGCCTCTCTACCGTATATAGCCTCTCTACCGTATATAGCCTCTCTACCGTATATAGCCTCTCTACCGTATATAGCCTCTCTACCGTATATAGCCTCTCTACTGTATATAGCCTCTACTGTATATAGCCCTCTACTGTATATAGCCTCTCTACCGTATATAGCCTCTCTACCGTATATAGCCTCTCTACCGTATATAGCCTCTCTACTGTATATAGCCTCTCTACTGTATATAGCCTCTCTACTGTATATAGCCTCTCTACCGTATATAGCCTCTCTACCGTATATAGCCTCTCTACTGTATATAGCCTCTCTACTGTATATAGCCTCTCTACTGTATATAGCCTCTCTACCGTATATAGCCCCTCTACCGTATATAGCCTCTCTACCGTATATAGCCCCTCTACCGTATATAGCCTCTCTACCGTATATAGCCCCTCTACCGTATATAGCCCCTCTACCGTATATAGCCCCTCTACCGTATATAGCCTCTCTACCGTATATAGCCTCTCTACCGTATATAGCCTCTCTACTGTATATAGCCTCTCTACTGTATATAGCCTCTCTACTGTATATAGCCTCTCTACTGTATATAGCCTCTCTACTGTATATAGCCTCTCTACTGTATATAGCCTCTCTACTGTATATAGCCTCTCTACTGTATATAGCCTCTCTACTGTATATAGCCTCTCTACTGTATATAGCCTCTACTGTATATAGCCTCTACTGTATATAGCCTCTCTACTGTTATTTTTCACTGTTGTTTATATTTCACATAATAACTTTTTGCACTGTTGGTTAGAGACTGTAAGTAAGCATTTCAATGTAAGGTCTATCTATACCTGTTGTATTCGGCACACGTGACAAATAAACTTTAATTCGACGAGGCCAGATGACAAGAATGCCCCTGTCTGTGTGTCCGTTTGTCTACCCCTTTCTGTATCCGTTAGCGATGATGCTAATGAAAAATAAACAAATAAAAAAACACCATCTGGCAAAATGGCAGCCTATTCCCTTTATAGTGCACTACTTCTAAAGGAGGTGCCCTATATAGGGAATAAATAGGGTCACATTTGGGACAGCAGTGTGATGTAAAGTTAATTAGCCTGTTTGAATAGTCCTGCAGCCCCAGAAAACCAACACAGCAGTTGATAAAGGCTTTGCAACTCATTAAAAACCTCTGCCAGCTGTAATATACAGAGCTATTTCAAATAAACTCCACTGTGCTCAGTTTGGCTCATTTAAAAACAGAGGAGAGAGTGAGGCTCCGTCCCAAACGACACCCAGTTCCCTATAAAGTACTTTAGAAAGTAGTGCACTTCGTAGGGAATAAGGTGCCATTTATAGGGGTATAACGGGTGGCCTATTCCCACTCCAGGCCAGGAGAGGAAATGAGGAAAGAGAAAGGCGGGTCGAGGATGACAACGTGAAGAACAATAGGAGGGTCATTCTGTAACTCCTCCAGACTCCTGGTGCCAATTCAGTGACATTGAAACATTCCGTATTGATATTTGGGAAAAAGGTTGATTACAAATGAAAGCTGATTGTGATGGGCTTTAATCTGTGGATGAGTATGCCTATACTAGGATGGAAGCAAATAGAAGTCATAACTTCATAACAAATCATGCAAATAATGATGTACATTTAACAGGAATATGTTCATATTTTGACAAACGATTATGAAATTGTTTTTGTCATTAATTGACGAAAATCACTAATTAACAAGCTATCCGACTAGCTAACATTAGCTAGCTAGCGATACATTAAGCTTGCTATATGGAGTGTTGACATTTGAATTAATTGGCATTTGTGTTGTTTAAAGGCCCAGTGTGGTCCAAATGCAGTGTTTTATATCATAGTGTACAACAGTTGATGAAACTAACACTGTTAAAGAGTGAAAACAATTTATTCGTTGTATTTCCTGATATTATCTTTTTTTCCAACTAGAAACTATCCACAGGACCTTCTAATCAGCATCTAATCGGCTTTCCATGGTGACATCACAATGCAGTAAATTGGACCAATAACAAAAAGAGTTCCAAACCTCTCTGCCAATAAAAGCTAGTTTTCCATTTTCCCCTTCCTTAGATCACTCCCAGACAGTCTTCGCAAAATTCTTGCCTGAGAAATGTGTATTTTTGTCCATTTTAAATGGAGATTATAGTATGGTCCTCCAATAAACCAGCAAACCAAGCTGTCATCTTGTGAACCAGTGGATGTAAAGAATCTAGATAAATAATTTACTACAAATTGAATGAACAATGTTGTAAGCTTGCCTTGATGTTCATTAAAACACGTTTCAAAGGTCAAACACAAGTCATTGTTTTTTATTGTGGTAACATTGGGAGATTAAAGATGTGTGTAGCGTAGCTGAAGTAAATATTGTAGTAACGTTAGAGAGATTGAAGATGTTTGTAACGTAAGCTAACTATTTTCTAGCTTATTGTGTAGTTGATGATGAAGAGCTGTGTGGCCATCTGAATGGACCCTAAACCGTTTGGTATAAATAGTTCAGAACACTGGTTTAAATGGCTTCAACTGGTAAATCATTAATCCCCAACAAATTGCAGAAAATTACAGAGTGAAGGAAATGCGACTGTCAAAATGCTATTATGAAATGAAAGTCCTTCAGTACAACTCCACATTGAACCACAGCTACATTACTACTCTACATTGAACCACAGCCAGAGGACAGCTACATTACTACTCTACATTGAACCACAGCTACATTACTACTCTACATTGAACCACAGCCAGAGGACAGCTACATTACTACTCTACATTGAACCACAGCTACATTACTACTCTACATTGAACCACAGCCAGAGGACAGCTACATTACTACTCTACATTGAACCACAGCCAGGGGACAGCTACATTACTACTCTACATTAAACCACAGCTAAATTACTACTCTACATTGAACCACAGCCAAAGGACAGCTACATTACTACTCTACATTAAACCACAGCCAGGGGACAGCTACATTACTACCCTACATTGAACCACAACTAGAGGACAGCTACATTAAACCACAGCCAGATGACAACGACATTACTACTCTACATTGAACCACAGCCAGAGGACAGCTACATTACTACTCTACATTGAACCACAGCCAGAGGACAGCTACATTACTACTCTACATTGAACCACAGCCAGAGGACAGCTACATTACTACTCTACATTGAACCACAGCCAGAGGACAGCTACATTACTACTCTACATTGAACCACAGCCAGAGGACAGCTACATTACTACTCTACATTGAACCACAGCTACATTACTACTCTACATTGAACCACAGCCAGAGGACAGCTACATTACTACTCTACATTGAACCACAGCCAGGGGACAGCTACATTACTACTCTACATTGAACCACAGCCAGAGGAGCTGTCAGCTACATTAAACCAGTGCCAGAGGACAGCTACATTACTACTCTACATTGAACCACAGCTACATTACTACTCCACATTGAACCACAGCCAGAGGACAGCTACATTACTACTCCACATTGAACCACAGCCAGAGGACAGCTACATTACTACTCTACATTGAACCACAGCCAGAGGACAGCTACATTACTACTCTACATTGAACCACAGCCAGAGGACAGCTACATTACTACTCTACATTGAACCACAGCTACATTACTACTCTACATTGAACCACAGCCAGAGGACAGCTACATTACTACTCTACATTGAACCACAGCCAGAGGACAGCTACATTACTACTCTACATTGAACCACAGCTACATTACTACTCTACATTGAACCACAGCCAGAGGACAGCTACATTACTACTCTACATTGAACCACAGCCAGAGGACAGCTACATTACTACTCTACATTGAACCACAGCTACATTACTACTCTACATTGAACCACAGCCAGAGGACAGCTACATTACTACTCTACATTGAACCACAGCCAGAGGACAGCTACATTACTACTCCACATTGAACCACAGCCAGAGGACAGCTACATTACTACTCTACATTGAACCACAGCCAGAGGACAGCTACATTACTACTCTACATTGAACCACAGCCAGAGGACAGCTACATTACTACTCTACATTGAACCACAGCCAGAGGACAGCTACATTACTACTCTACATTGAACCACAGCTACATTACTACTCTACATTGAACCACAGCCAGAGGACAGCTACATTACTACTCTACATTGAACCACAGCTACATTACTACTCTACATTGAACCACAGCCAGAGGACAGCTACATTACTACTCTACATTGAACCACAGCTACATTACTACTCTACATTGAACCACAGCCAGAGGACAGCTACATTACTACTCTACATTGAACCACAGCCAGAGGACAGCTACATTACTACTCTACATTGAACCACAGCCAGAGGACAGCTACATTACTACTCTACATTGAACCACAGCTACATTACTACTCCACATTGAACCACAGCCAGAGGACAGCTACATTACTACTCTACATTGAACCACAGCCAGAGGACAGCTACATTACTACTCTACATTGAACCACAGCCAGAGTACAGCTACATTACTACTCTACATTGAACCACAGCCAGAGGACAGCTACATTACTACTCTACATTGAACCACAGCCACATTACTACTCTACATTTAACCACAGCCAGAGGACAGCTACATTACTACTCTACATTGAACCACAGCCAGAGGACAGCTACATTACTACTCCACATTGAACCACAGCCAGAGGACAGCTACATTACTACTCTACATTGAACCACAGCCAGAGGACAGCTACATTACTACTCTACATTGAACCACAACCAGAGGACAGCTACATTACTACTCCACATTGAACCACAGCCAGAGGACAGCTACATTACTACTCTACATTAAACCACAGCTACATTACTACTCTACATTGAACCACAGCCAGAGGACAGCTACATTACTACTCTACATTGAACCACAGCTACATTACTACTTACATTGAACCACAGCCAGAGGACAGCTACATTACTACTCTACATTGAACCACAACCAGAGGACAGCTACATTACTACTCTACATTGAACCACAGCCAAAGGACAGCTACATTACTACTCTACATTGAACCACAGCCAAAGGACAGCTACATTACTACTCTACATTGAACCACAACCAGAGGACAGCTACATTACTACTCCACATTGAACCACAGCCAGAGGACAGCTACATTACTACTCTACATTGAACCACAGCCAGAGGACAGCTACATTACTACTCCACATTGAACCACAGCCAGGGGACAGCTACATTACTACTCTACATTGAACCACAGCCAATTCAGCTACATTACTACTCTACATTGAACCACAGCCAGAGGACAGCTACATTACTACTCTACATTGAACCACAGCCAGAGGACAGCTACATTACTACTCCACATTGAACCACAGCCAGAGGACAGCTACATTACTACTCTACATTGAACCACAGCCAGAGGACAGCTACATTACTACTCTACATTGAACCACAGCTAGAGGACAGCTACATTACTACTCTACATTGAACCACAGCCAGAGGACAGCTACATTACTACTCTACATTGAACCACAGCCAGAGGATACGTACATTACCACCTCATTATTGTTTTGCGGTTCCCATTTGTTTCTCATATGGTAAGTACGTGTTGTTGCATGAGAAATACATCATAAGGAAGGCTATTACTGCCGTCAGTACTGGCATGGTGAAAAACACGAGGCTCGTCTTCAGTGAACTGCGAGGTGAGCAATCCTTTGGCAGCTTCCGCTGTGCATGAGTGATGTCCCACTCCATAGGGATATTTATCTCTCCCTACGACTAAATGCTCGGCCTGAGGGACACTCCCACACCGAGGGACACTCGAAAACTAGGGGAGGGCTAAGAGGGGTTATTAGAATTGACAGTCTCTCTCTCGCGCCCCCCCCCCTCACAATTGGTCCTAAGAGACCAGTAGACTGTTAGCCTGATACAGCAGACGGAAGGTAAGAGAAGGCCACACCAACACAATGTAGCCAGCCACACACAGAACACAACTCACCACCCGCAGCATTAGCATAGAAATGGTGTAGAAACACAACACGGTAAAACCCTCCGATCCATTGGAGGGAAGAGAAGCCTTTAATAACCAATCACAGCACGGCAGCATCTAGAGAAGAAAAAATGGATCAACTGCAATAGCAGCTCCCCGCACGCAAATAAATCCCACAGCCTTCGTCCCAAATGGCACCCTGATCCCATATATAGAGCACTAACTCCTACCAGAGCCCCTCTATACAGGGGATAGTGTGGGGTTTGGGACACAGACACGGTGTGACAGCGGGTATTATTGTCCCAAATGGCACCCGATCCCATATATAGAGCACTAACTCCTACCAGAGCCCCTCTATACAGGGGATAGTGTGGTGTTTGGGACACAGGCACGGTGTGACAGCGGTTATTATTGTCCCAAATGGCACCCATCCCATATATAGAGCACTAACTCCTACCAGAGCCCCTCTATACAGGGGATAGTGTGGTGTTTGGGACACAGGCACGGTGTGACAGCGGGTATTATTACTACTAGAGAGGGGAAACCGTTGCTAAAGGCCACTGAGAAACTGTAACAAAACACCTGATAGATGAACAGACAGTTATGTGATTCTGTTGGACACATAAAGGGCTGAGACTGGGCTGTCTCTCAAATGGTACCCTATTCCATTTACTACATTAGGCCAGAGCCCTATTCCCTGTTTACTACATTAGACCAGAGCCCTATTCCCTGTTTACTACACTACATTAGACCAGAACCCCATTCCCTGTTTACTACACTACATTAGACCAGAGCCCTATTCCCTGTTTACTACATTAGACCAGAGCCCTATTCCCTGTTTACTACACTACATTAGACCAGAGCCCCATTCCCTGTTTACTACACTACATTAGACCAGAGCCCCATTCCCTGTTTACTACACTAGACCAGAGCCCTATTCCCTGTTTACTACACTAGACCAGAGCCTGTGAGTGAGTTAGTGAGTATCTCTCCTCCCAGGTTCTGTAGCAGCGCAGCAGAAACAACATAAATCACTGCTGGATGAGCAATGAAGCCTCCTGTAAATGATAACAGGGCCCACACGCTAGGGGGCCCCCTGTTCTCGCAGCGCAGCAGGGGGGCCCTGTTCTCGCAGCGCTGCAGGGGGCCCTGTTCTCGCAGCGCCGCAGGGGGGCCCTGTTCTCACAGCACCGCTGGGGGGGTTCTCCCTGTTCTCACAGCGCCGCTGTGTTCTCACAGCGCCGCTGGGGGGGCCCTGCTCTCACAGCGCCGCTGGGGGGCCTGTTCTCACAGCACCGCTGGGGGGGCTGTTCTCTATAGCGCCGCTTGGAGGGGGTATGCTGGGGGCTGTATGCTGTATGCTGGGGGCTGTATGCTGGGGGCTGTGGGCTCGGTTCTCACAGCACCTCTATATATAGTACCATGTTGATGTCACAGTAGATGGTTAAACAAACGGGACCACACCCCTTTCTACTCCTTATGGGGAAGTAATCAATATGTAGGGAAATCATGAAACAAGCAAATAAACACAAAACCAAAACAGACAAACCCATGGTTATCCTGTAGTGTCCTTTCAGAGATGTCAGGTACTGTAGTCTGTTAAAACCTCTACCCCTGAGACAACACAGTCCTGGTTACTGTACCAAACAGACAAACCCATGGTTATCCTGTAGTGTCCTTTCAGAGATGTCAGGTACTGTAGTCTGTTAAAACCTCTACCCCTGAGACAACACAGTCCTGGTTACTGTACCAAACAGACAAACCCATGGTTATCCTGTAGTGTCCTTTCAGAGATGTCAGGTACTGTAGTCTGTTAAAACCTCTACCCCTGAGTCAACACAGTCCTGGTTACTGTACCAAACAGACAAACCCATGGTTATCCTGTAGTGTCCTTTCAGAGATGCCAGGTACTGTAGTCTGTTAAAACCTCTACCCCTGAGACAACACAGTCCTGGTTACTGTACCAAACAGACAAACCCATGGTTATCCTGTAGTGTCCTTTCAGAGATGTCAGGTACTGTAGTCTGTTAAAACCTCTACCCCTGAGTCAACACAGTCCTGGTTACTGTACCAAACAGACAAACCCATGGTTATCCTGTAGTGTCCTTTCAGAGATGTCAGGTACTGTAGTCTGTTAAAACCTCTACCCCTGAGTCAACACAGTCCTGGTTACTGTACCAAACAGACAAACCCATGGTTATCCTGTAGTGTCCTTTCAGAGATGTCAGGTACTGTAGTCTGTTAAAACCTCTACCCCTGAGACAACACAGTCCTGGTTACTGTACCAAACAGACAAACCCATGGTTATCCTGTAGTGTCCTTTCAGAGATGTCAGGTACTGTAGTCTGTTAAAACCTCTACCCCTGAGTCAACACAGTCCTGGTTACTGTACCAAACAGACAAACCCATGGTTATCCTGTAGTGTCCTTTCAGAGATGTCAGGTACTGTAGTCTGTTAAAACCTCTACCCCTGAGACAACACAGTCCTGGTTACTGTACCAAACAGACAAACCCATGGTTATCCTGTAGTGTCCTTTCAGAGATGTCAGGTACTGTAGTCTGTTAAAACCTCTACCCCTGGGTCAACACAGTCCTGGTTACTGTACCAAACAGACAAACCCATGGTTATCCTGTAGTGTCCTTTCAGAGATGTCAGGTACTGTAGTCTGTTAAAACCTCTACCCCTGAGACAACACAGTCCTGGTTACTGTACCAAACAGACAAACCCATGGTTATCCTGTAGTGTCCTTTCAGAGATGTCAGGTACTGTAGTCTGTTAAAACCTCTACCCCTGAGTCAACACAGTCCTGGTTACTGTACCAAACAGACAAACCCATGGTTATCCTGTAGTGTCCTTTCAGAGATGTCAGGTACTGTAGTCTGTTAAAACCTCTACCCCTGAGTCAACACAGTCCTGGTTACTGTACCAAACAGACAAACCCATGGTTATCCTGTAGTGTCCTTTCAGAGATGTCAGGTACTGTAGTCTGTTAAAACCTCTACCCCTGAGTCAACACAGTCCTGGTTACTGTACCAAACAGACAAACCCATGGTTATCCTGTAGTGTCCTTTCAGAGATGTCAGGTACTGTAGTCTGTTAAAACCTCTACCCCTGAGACAACACAGTCCTGGTTACTGTACCAAACAGACAAACCCATGGTTATCCTGTAGTGTCCTTTCAGAGATGTCAGGTACTGTAGTCTGTTAAAACCTCTACCCCTGAGTCAACACAGTCCTGGTTACTGTACCAAACAGACAAACCCATGGTTATCCTGTAGTGTCCTTTCAGAGATGTCAGGTACTGTAGTCTGTTAAAACCTCTACCCCTGAGTCAACACAGTCCTGGTTACTGTACCAAACAGACAAACCCATGGTTATCCTGTAGTGTCCTTTCAGAGATGTCAGGTACTGTAGTCTGTTAAAACCTCTACCCCTGAGACAACACAGTCCTGGTTACTGTACCAAACAGTGTAGACTGAGCGCTGGCCATCAAGACACGTTCACATCAATATTGTGATGCGATACAGTCACGCCTTCATAAAACATCATACGTTGTAAACAACATCAGCAGTAACACCAGTTGATGAGATCGTCAATAATAATCATGTGAATTAAATGAGGCTACCTGGGACATACAGTGCATTTGGAAAGTATTCCGACCCCTTGATTTTTCTCTCTTCACATTGTTACATTAAAGCCTTATTGTAAAATTGATTAAAGAAACAAAAAAACTCACTAATCTACACACAAACCCCATAATGACAAAGAAAAAACAGTTTTTTTTAAATGTTTGCAAATGCCTTAATTAATAAACTGAAATGTCTTATTTACATAGGTATTTAGACCCTTTGCTATGAGACTCGAAATTGAGCTCAGATTAATCCTGTTTCCATTGATCATCCTTGAGGTGTTTCTACAAACAGACAAACCCATGGTTACAGTGTCCTTTCAGAGATGTCTTGATTGGAGTCCACCTGTGGTACATTATATTGATTGGACATGATTTGGAAAGGAACACACCTGTCTATGTAAAAGGTTCCACAGTTAACAGTGCCTGTCAGAGCACAAACCAAGACACACGGTCATGGTAATTGTCCGTAGAGCTCAGAACAGGATTGTGTCAAGGCACAGATCTGGGGATGGGGACCATGAGAAACCAGATTCTCTGGTCTGATGAAACCAAGATTGAACTCTTTGGCCTGAATGTCAACGTCACATCTGGAGGAAACCTGGCACCATCCCTACGGTGAAGCATGGTGGTGGTGGCATCATCCCTAAAAGCATGGTGGTGGCAGCATCATGCTGTGGGGATGTTTTTCAGGGACTGGGAGACTAGTCAGGACCGAGAGAAAGATAAACGGAGCAAAGTACAGAGAGATCCTTGATGAAAACCTGCTCCAAAGCGCTCAGGACCTCAGACTGGGGCGAAGGTTCACCTTCCAACAGGCCAGGTACTGTACGACTCTAAACACGCAGCCAAGACAACGCAGGAGTGGCTTCGGGACGAATATTTGAATGTCCTTTAGCGGCCCAGCCAGAGCCTTGACTTGAATTCGATTGAACATCTCTGGAGAAACCTGAAAATATCTGTGCAGCAACGCTCCCCATCCAACCTGACAGAGCTTGGGAGGATCTACAGAGAAGAATGGGAGAAACTCCCCATCCCACCTGACAGAGCTTGAGAGGATCTGCAGAGAAGAATGGGAGAAACTCCCCATCCCACCTGACAGAGCTTGGGAGGATCTGCAGAGAAGAATGGGAGAAACTCCCCATCCCACCTGACAGAGCTTGAGAGGATCTACAGAGAAGAATGGGAGAAACTCCCCATCCAACCTGACAGAGCTGGAGAGGATCTGCAGAAAGAATGGGAGAAACTCCCCATCCAACCTGACAGAGCTTGAGAGGATCTGTAGAGAAGAATGGGAGAAACTCCCCATCCAACCTGACAGAGCTTGAGGGATCTGTAGAGAAGAATGGGAGAAACTCCCCATCCAACCTGACAGAGCTTGAGAGGATCTGCAGAGAAGAATGGGAGAAACTCCCCATCCAACCTGACAGAGCTGGAGAGGATCTGCAGAGAAGAATGGGAGAAACTCCCCATCCAACCTGACAGAGCTTGAGAGGATCTGTAGACTGAAGAATGGGAGAAACTCCCCATCCAACCTGACAGAGCTTGAGAGGATCTGTAGAAAGAATGGGAGAAACTCCCCATCCAACCTGACAGAGCTTGAGAGGATCTGCAGAGAAGAATGGGAGAAACTCCCCATCCAACCTGACAGAGCTTGAGAGGATCTGTAGAGAAGAATGGGAGAAACTCCCCATCCAACCTGACAGAGCTTGAGAGGATCTGCAGAGAAGAATGGGAGAAACTCCCCATCCAACCTGACAGAGCTGGAGAGGATCTGCAGAGAAAATGGGAGAAACTCCCCATCCCACCTGACAGAGCTTGAGAGGATCTGCAGAGAAGAATGGGAGAAACTCCCCATCCCACCTGACAGAGCTTGGGAGGATCTGCAGAGAAGAATGGGAGAAACTCCCCATCCCACCTGACAGAGCTTGAGAGGATCTGCAGAGAAGAATGGGAGAAACTCCCCATCCCACCTGACAGAGCTTGGGAGGATCTGCAGAGAAGAATGGGAGAAACTCCCCATCCCACCTGACAGAGCTTGAGAGGATCTGCAGAGAAGAATGGGAGAAACTCCCCATCCAACCTGACAGAGCTTGAGAGGATCTGCAGAGAAGAATGGGAGAAACTCCCCATCCAACCTGACAGAGCTTGAGAGGATCTGTAGAGAAGAATGGGAGAAACTCCCCATCCAACCTGACAGAGCTGGAGAGGATCTGCAGAGAAGAATGGGAGAAACTCCCCATCCAACCTGACAGAGCTGGAGAGGATCTGCAGAGAAGAATGGGAGAAACTCCCCATCCAACCTGACAGAGCTTGAGAGGATCTGCAGAGAAGAACGGGAGAAACGCCCCAAATACAGATGGGCCAATCTTGGAGCGTCATGCCCAAGAAGAGTATTATATTATTATTATATTATATATTATATTATATAGAAGAGTCAAGGCTGTAATCACTGACAAAAAGTGCTTCAACAAAGTACTGTGTAAAGGGTCTGAATACTTACGGAAATTATATTTTGAATTTTTAATACATTTGAAAAAATAAATCTAAAAAAACGTATTGCTTTGTCATTTTGGGGTATTGTGATGTCATTATGGGGTATTGTGATGTCATTATGGGGCATTGTGATGTCATTATGGGGCATTGTGATGTCATTATGGGGCATTGTGATGTCATTATGGGGCATTGTGTGTAGATTGATGAGGGAGAAAAAAAATGAATCCATATTAGAATAAGGCTGTAACGTAACAAATTGTGGAAAAGTCAAAGGGTCTGAATACTTTCTGAATGCTCCGTACGTATACTATCAGAATACTAGCTGGATACAGTCACAGTTGACGAGTTATTATACAGGATGCCAAGCTGATGAAGTGAAACACAACAATACTCCATCTTCTAGTAGCCTACAGACAACCAAGAAGGAAGGAGTCTCTGTTCACGTGATGACATCACTGGGGCGGAGCTTCCTGCCATCCAGGATCTGAAAACCAGGCGGTGTCAGAGGAAGGTCACCCAAGTCGTAGACTGTTCTCTCTGCTACCACACGGCAAACGGTACCAATGTCTGGAAGCAACAGGACTCTGAACAGCTTCTATCCCCAAACCATAAGACTGCTAAACAAGACTCACACACACACTGGACTCTACCCACATGCTCACACACACACACACACACACACACACACACACACTGGACTCTACCCACATGCTCACACACACACACAGCTCACACCCCAACACACACACATACTGACCCCCCACACACACACTGGACTCTACCCACATGCTCACACACACACACACATACTGACCCCACACACACACACTGGACTCTACCCACATGCTCACACACACACACAGCTCACACCCCAACACACACACATACTGACCCCACACACACACACTGGACTCTACCCACATGCTCACACACACACACAAAGCTCTGTTAACACACACACATACTGACCCCCACACACACACTGGACTCTACCCACATGCTCACACACACACACAGCTCATGGTTACTGACCCCCACACACACACTGGACTCTACCCAATGCTCACACACACACAGCTCACACCCCAACACACACACATACTGACCCCCCACACACACACTGGACTCTACCCACATGCTCACACACACACAGCTCACACCCCAACACACACACATACTGACCCCCACACACACACTGGACTCTACCCACATGCTCACACACACCACACATACTGACCCCCACACACTGGACTCTACCCACATGCTCAAACACACACACACACACACACACACACACACACACACACACCCTGACCCCACACACACTTTCACCACATATGCTGCTCCCACCATCTATTATCTATCCTGTTTTGCCTAGTCATTTTACCCCTGTTCATATATACCTCATACCTCTGCACATCAACTCAGTACTGGTACTTCCTGTATACAGCCACGTTATTACCTGGTACTTCCTGTATATAGCCATGTTATCTTTACTCACTGTGTACTTTTGCCTCGTGTCACGGTCTACATTTATGTTTAACTCTGCGTTGTTGGTAAAGGGCCCCGTCAGGAAGCATTTCACTGTTAGTCTACACCTGTTGTTTACTTCCATGTGACAAATTACATTTGATTTGATGTGATTAAGTACTACTGATGTGATTAAGTACTACTGATGTGATTAAGTACTACTGATGTGATTAAGTACTACTGATGTGATTAAGTACTACTGATGTGATTAAGTACTACTGATGTGATTAAGTACTACTGATGTGATTAAGTACTACTGATGTGATTAAGTACTACTGAATTAAGTGATTAAGTACTACTGACACTTTTCAACACTGGTTGAACGGCCATTTTACCCTGTAGGCACCTGCAACTTACTACAAGTAGGATAAATTACCTGTAGGCACCTGCAACTTACTACAAGTAGGATAATTACCCTGTAGGCACCTGTAACAAGTAGGATAAATTACACTGTAGGCACCTGCAACTTACTACAAGTAGAATAAATTACACTGTAGGCACCTGCAACGTACAACAAGTAGGATAAATTACACTGTAGGCACCTGCAAAGTACAACAAGTAGGATAAATTACACTGTAGGCACCTGCAACTTACAACAAGTAGAATAAATTACACTGTAGGCACCTGCAACATACAACAAGTAGGATAAATTACACTGTAGGCACCTGCAACTTACAACAAGTAGGATAAATTACCCTGTAGGCACCTGCAACTTACAACAAGTAGGATAAATTACCCTGTAGGCACCTGCAACTTACTACAAGTAGGATAAATTACCCTGTAGGCACCTGCAACTTACAACAAGTAGGATAAATTACCCTGTAGGCACCTGCAATGTACAACAAGTAGGATAAATTACCCTGTAGGCACCTGCAACTTACTACAAGTAGGATACATTACACTGTAGGCACCTGCAACTTACTACAAGTAGGATAAATTACACTGTAGGCACCTGCAACATACAACAAGTAGGATAAATTACACTGTAGGCACCTGTAACTTACAACAAGTAGGATAAATTACACTGTAGGCACCTGGAACTTACTACAAGTAGGATAAATGACCCTGTAGGCACCTGCAACGTACAACAAGTAGGATAAATTACATTGTAGGGACCTGCAACAAGTAGGATAAATTACATTGTAGGCACCTGCAAAGTACAACAAGTAGGATAAATTACCCTGTAGGCACCTGCAACTTACTACAAGTAGGATAAATTACACTGTAGGCACCTGCAATGTACAACAAGTAGAATAAATTACACTGTAGGCACCTGCAACGTACAACAAGTAGGATAAATTACACTGTAGGCACCTGCAACGTACAACAAGTAGGATACATTACACTGTAGGCACCTGCAAAGTACAACAAGTAGGATAAATTACACTGTAGGCACCTGCAACATACAACAAGTAGGATAAATTACACTGTAGGCACCTGCAACGTACAACAAGTAGGATAAATTACACTGTGGCACCTGCAAAACAACAAGTAGGATAAATTACACTGTAGGCACCTGCAACATACAACAAGTAGGATACATTACACTGTAGGCACCTGCAACGTACAACAAGTAGGATAAATTACACTGTAGGCACCTGCAAAGTACAACAAGTAGGATAATTACACTGTAGGCACCTGCAACATACAACAAGTAGGATAAATTACACTGTAGGCACCTGCAATGTACAACAAGTAGAATAAATTACCCTGTAGGCACCTGCAATGTACAACAAGTAGGATAAATTACACTGTAGGATCCTGCAACATACAACAAGTAGGATAAATTACACTGTAGGCACCTGCAATGTACAACAAGTAGAATAAATTACACTGTAGGCACCTGCAACGTACAACAAGTAGGATACATTACACTGTAGGCACCTGCAACGTACAACAAGTAGGATAAATTACACTGCAGGCACCTGCAACGTACAACAAGTAGGATAAATTACACTGTAGGCACCTGCAACGTACAACAAGTAGGATAAATTACACTGTAGGCACCTGCAACGTACAACTAGTAGGATAAATTACACTGTAGGCACCTGCAACAAGTAGGATAATTACACTGTAGGCACCTGCAACGTACAACAAGTAGGATAAATTACACTGTAGGCACCTGCAACATACAACAAGTAGGATAAATTACCCTGTAGGCACCTGTAACAAGTAGGAGAAATTACACTGTAGGCACCTGCAATGTACAACAAGTAGGATAAATTACACTGCAGGCACCTGCAACGTACAACAAGTAGGATAAATTACACTGTAGGCACCTGCAACGTACAACAAGTAGGGTGATTACACTGTAGGCACCTGCAACATACAACAAGTAGGATAAATTACACTGCAGGCACCTGCAACGTACAACAAGTAGGATAAATTACACTGTAGGCACCTGCAATGTACAACAAGTAGGATAAATTACACTGTAGGCACCTGCAACTTACTACAAGTAGGATAAATTACACTGTAGGCACCTGCAACTTACTACAAGTAGGATAAATTACACTGTAGGCACCTGCAAAGTACAACAAGTAGGATAAATTACCCTGTAGGCACCTGCAACTTACAAGTAGGATAAATTACCCTGTAGGCACCTGCAACTTACTACAAGTAGGATAAATTACCCTGTAGGCACCTGCAACTTACTACAAGTAGGATAAATTACCCTGTAGGCACCTGCAATGTACAACAAGTAGGATAAATTACATTGTAGGGACCTGCAACAAGTAGGATAAATTACACTGTAGGCACCTGCAACTTACAACAAGTAGGATAAATTACACTGTAGGCACCTGCAACGTACAACAAGTAGGATAAATTACACTGTAGGCACCTGCAACTTACAACAAGTAGGATAAATTACCCTGTAGGCACCTGCAACTTACTACAAGTAGGATAAATTACCCTGTAGGCACCTGCAAAGTACAACAAGTAGGATAAATTACCCTGTAGGCACCTGCAACTTACAACAAGTAGGATAAATTACCCTGTAGGCACCTGCAAAGTACAACAAGTAGGATAAATTACCCTGTAGGCACCTGCAACAAGTAGGATAAATTACACTGTAGGCACCTGCAACTTACAACAAGTAGGATAAATTACACTGTAGGCACCTGCAACTTACAACAAGTAGGATAAATTACACTGTAGGCACCTGCAACGTACAACAAGTAGGATACATTACACTGTAGGCACCTGCAACGTACAACAAGTAGAATAAATTACACTGTAGGCACCTGCAACATACAACAAGTAGGATAAATTACACTGTAGGCACCTGCAACTTACAACAAGTAGGATACATGACCCTGTAGGCACCTGCAACCTACAACAAGTAGGATAAATTACACTGTAGGCACCTGCAACATACAACAAGTAGGATACATTACACTGTAGGCACCTGCAACGTACAACAAGTAGTAAATTACACTGTAGGCACCTGCAAATACAACAAGTAGGATAATTACACTGTAGGCACCTGCAACATACAACAAGTAGGATAAATTACACTGTAGGCACCTGCAATGTACAACAAGTAGAATAAATTACCCTGTAGGCACCTGCAATGTACAACAAGTGGATAAATTACACTGTAGGATCCTGCAACATACAACAAGTAGGATAAATTACACTGTAGGCACCTGCAATGTACAACAAGTAGAATAAATTACACTGTAGGCACCTGCAACGTACAACAAGTAGGATACATTACACTGTAGGCACCTGCAACGTACAACAAGTAGTATACATGAATATTCCTGTACTGTCTGATAAATTACACTGCAGGCACCTGCAACGTACAACAAGTAGGATAAATTACACTGTAGGCACCTGCAACGTACAACAAGTAGGATAAATTACACTGTAGGCACCTGCAACGTACAACTAGTAGGATAAATTACACTGTGGCACCTGCAACAAGTAGGATAATTACACTGTAGGCACCTGCAACGTACAACAAGTAGGATAAATTACACTGTAGGCACCTGCAACATACAACAAGTAGGATAAATTACCCTGTAGGCACCTGTAACAAGTAGGAGAAATTACACTGTAGGCACCTGCAATGTACAACAAGTAGGATAAATTACACTGCAGGCACCTGCAACGTACAACAAGTAGGATAAATTACACTGTAGGCACCTGCAACGTACAACAAGTAGGGTGATTACACTGTAGGCACCTGCAACATACAACAAGTAGGATAAATTACACTGCAGGCACCTGCAACGTACAACAAGTAGGATAAATTACACTGTAGGCACCTGCAACGTACAACAAGTAGGGTGATTACACTGTAGGCACCTGCAACGTACAACAAGTAGGGCGATTACACTGTAGGCACCTGCAACAAGTAGGATAAATTACACTGTAGGCACCTGCAACAAGTAGAATAAATTACACTGTAGGCACCTGCAACTTACTACAAGTAGGATAAATTACACTGTAGGCACCTGCAACTTACTACAAGTAGGATAAATTACACTGTAGGCACCTGCAACTTACAACAAGTAGAACATATTAAACCGTGGCACCTGAACTTTTTACAAGTAGGACAAATTTTGAAAAATCTTAATAAAATGTTTTATTTTAATTTTTATTTAACTTGACAAGTCAGTTAAGAACAAGTTCTCTTTTTTGTTTTGTTTACCATGACAGCCAACCCCCCAGCCCAACACGGACGACGCTGGGCCAATTGTGCGCCGCCCTGTGGGACTCCCAAATCACAACCGGATGTTATACAACCTGGATTTCGAACCAGGGAATGTAGTGACGCCTCTTGCACTGAGATGCAGTACCTTAGACCTCTGTGCCGTTCGGGAGCCCCGAATTTCAGTTTAGGTCACATTTTTTGGGGGTCCTCTGCCAGTTGTAAATCAAACAAATAAATGTGTGAACACCATTCGATTGGTGGATTTTGACAAATGTTAGAAGAAATAGTGAATTGTGAAATGATATTAATATATTTGACTGCAACTGAATGGACTGACTTCCATAGAACCTGAAGCCATCTAGTGGTGAATTTAGGAATTACACCGACACCCACTTAATTTACCATCAAACGCAACAGTTTAACCTCTCTTTCTGGCCATTATATCTGCTAACAAAGGTGCAGAGAGGAACCCACAGGGGGGATAGCAGGAACCCACAGGGGGGATAGCAGGAACCCACAGGGGGGATAGGAGGAACCCACAGGGGGGATAGGAGGAACCCACAGGGGGGATAGGAGGAACCCACAGGGGGGATAGGAGGAACCCACAGGGGGGACAGGAGGAACCCACAGGGGGGACAGGAGGAACCCACAGGGGGATAGGAGGAACCCACAGGGGGGATAGGAGGAACCCACAGGGGGATAGGAGGAACCCACAGGGGGGATAGGAGGAACCCACAGGGGGGATAGGAGGAACCCACAGGGGGGATAGGAGGAACCCACAGGGGGATAGGAGGAACCCACAGGGGGATAGGAGGAACCCACAGGGGGGATAGGAGGAACCCACAGGGGGGATAGGAGGAACCCACAGGGGGGATAGGAGGAACCCACAGGGGGGATAGGAGGAACCCACAGGGGGGATAGGAGGAACCCACAGGGGGATAGGGGAACCCACAGGGGGAGGGGGGGGGATAGGGGGAACCCACAGGGGGATAGCAGGAACCCACAGGGGGGATAGGAGGAACCCACAGGGGGGATAGGAGGAACCCACAGGGGGATAGGAGGAACCCACAGGGGGATAGGAGGAACCCACAGGGGAACCCACAGGGGGATAGGAGGAACCCACAGGGGGGAACCCAGGGGGGGGACAGGCAGAGAGGAACCCACAGGGGGAACCCACAGGGGGATAGTAGGAACCCACAGGGGGGATAGCAGGAACCCACAGGGGGGATAGCAGGAACCCACAGGGGGGATAGGAGGAACCCACAGGGGGATAGGAGGAACCCACAGGGGGATAGGAGGAACCCACAGGGGGATAGGAGGAACCCAACCCAGGGGGATAGGAGGAACCCACAGGGGGATAGGAGGAACCCACAGGGGGATAGGAGGAACCCACAGGGGGATAGGAGGAACCCACAGGGGGGATAGGAGGAACCCACAGGGGGGATAGGAGGAACCCACAGGGGGGATAGCAGGAACCCACAGGGGGGATAGGAGGAACCCACAGGGGGATAGGAGGAACCCACAGGGGGGATAGGAGGAACCCACAGGGGGGATAGGAGGAACCCACAGGGGGGATAGGAGGAACCCACAGGGGGGATAGCAGGAACCCACAGGGGGGATAGCAGGAACCCACAGGGGGGATAGCAGGAACCCACAGGGGGGATAGCAGGAACCCACAGGGGGGATAGCAGGAACCCACAGGGGGGATAGGAGGAACCCACAGGGGGGATAGGAGGAACCCACAGGGGGGGATAGGAGGAACCCACAGGGGGGATAGCAGGAACCCACAGGGGGATAGCAGCAGAGAGTTGTATCTTTCTCTCTACATTGCTGGAAAAGGGAAGCCTTAAAGTAAGTATTTCAAAGCTCGTCTAAACCTGCCTGTTGTTTACGAAAGCAGGTGACAAATAAAAATGCATTCATTTTATTTATGTTTTAAACTGAACCTGGCAGAGTGGAAGCAGAACAGAAACCACTTTCAGGATGTGTACCAAAACGGCACCCTATTCCCTATATAGTGCACTACTTTCTACCGGGACTCTGGTCAGACTTAACGCCTCTTCACATGCGGCCACAGAACTAAACAGACCACCTGGTGTGTGGGCACCGGGTCACTGTTTTTTTTTTTACAGCAGAATAGGCTACATCTGGCTGGGGGGGGGGGGTCACACTTTCCTGAAAGCAATCGTCTCCAGCACTGGGAAAGACTTGACTTTCAATTCTAGAGCGCAGTGTGTTCTGGAGTGTGTCTGTCCAGGGCGTGATTGCTCTGCTTGGTCCACTAGGGACTGTCTGTTTAACCTGTAATTGTGTTCACCGTGGGACTGGGCTTGGGCCTTGGCTGACATAGGATAGTGACCCTTTGAGGAACACAAAGGTCACCACATACCCAGTGTTACCAGAGGCAATACACACAACACTTTTCCCTGGCTGTTTCATTGCTAAAGTTTTTTTTATTTATTTTTTTAACTATTTTTGAACATTTGAATTAAGTGGAATAAGTTGTATTAGACCGCTCCCTCGCCTAGCCCCCGCTCCCTCGCCAGCCCCCGCCTAGCCCCCTCCCCCTCCCTCGCCAAGCCCCCGCTCCCTCGCCTAGCCCCCGCTCCTCGCCAAGCCCCCGCTCCTCGCCAAGCCCCCGCTCCTCCCAAGCCCCCGCTCCCGCCTAGCCCCGCTCCCTCGCCTAGCCCCAGCTCCCTCGCCCAGCCCCAGCTCCCTCGCCCAGCCCCAGCTCCCTCACCCAGCCCAAGCTCCCTCGCCCAGCCCCAGCCCAGCCCCAGCTCCCTCACCTAGCCCAACTCCCTCACCTAGCCCAACTCCCTCACCTAGCCCAACTCCCTCACCTAGCCCAACTCCCTCAGTTCTGTTTTTGAGAGACGAAGTGGAGTGTGTTTATGTATTCTGTCTCAGCATGTATATGTACTGTCTGGTCTACGTACTCTGTCAACAGCATGTATATGTACTGTCTGGTCTACGTACTCTGTCAGCAGCATGTATATGTACTGTCTGGTCTACGTACTCTGTCAGCAGCATGTATATGTACTGTCTGGTCTACGTACTCTGTCAGCAGCATGTATATGTACTGTCTGGTCTACGTACTCTGTCAACAGCATGTATATGTACTGTCTGGTCTACGTACTCTGTCAGCAGCATGTATATGTACTGTCTGGTCTACGTACTCTGTCAACAGCATGTATATGTACTGTCTGGTCTACGTACTCTGTCAACAGCATGTATATGTACTGTCTGGTCTACGTACTCTGTCAACAGCATGTATATGTACTGTCTGGTCTACGTACTCTGTCAACAGCATGTATATGTACTGTCTGGTCTACGTACTCTGTCAACAGCATGTATATGTACTGTCTGGTCTACGTACTCTGTCAGCAGCATGTATATGTACTGTCTGGTCTACGTACTCTGTCAACAGCATGTATATGTACTGTCTGGTCTACGTACTCTGTCAGCAGCATGTATATGTACTGTCTGGTCTACGTACTCTGTCATGTAGCATGTATATGTACTGTCTGGTCTACGTACTCTGTCAACAGCATGTATATGTACTGTCTGGTCTACGTACTCTGTCAGCAGCATGTATATGTACTGTCTGGTCTACGTACTCTGTCAGCAGCATGTACTTCCTGAGACAGTCCAGGAAGACGTCACTACCACCCTGGTGAAAGTGTAGGGCAGGCAGCTCAACCCCCATGTTGTGGTCTCTGAGGGTGAACACCAGGTAGGACCAGCCCTCCTCCTTCACCCTGACCGAGGCCAGGTCACTGAGACGGAACAACAGCCGGGAACCCTTACTCTTCTCTGGGATGGGAGCGGGTTGAGGAGGAGCACCTGGAGAGAGAGGGAGAGGGGTTTAGACAGGATATACACAGAAACACACAATGAGGTGAGGGAGGTGGAGAGGGGGGGTTTAGAGACAGGATATACACAGAAACACACAATGAGGTGAGGGAGGTGGAGAGGGGGGGTTTAGGAGACAGGATATACACAGAAATACACATGAGGTGAGGGAGGTGGAGAGGGGGGTTTAGAGGCAGGACATACACAGAAATACACATGAGGTGAGGGAGGTGGAGAGGGGGGTTAGAGACAGGATATACACAGAAACACACAATGAGGTGAGGGAGGTGGAGAGGGGGGGGGGTTTAGAGACAGGATATACACAGAAATACACATGAGGTGAGGGAGGTGGAGAGGGGGGGGTTTAGAGACAGGATATACACAGAAATACACATGAGGTGAGGGAGGTGGAGAGGGGGGTTTAGAGACAGGATATACACAGAAATACACATGAGGTGAGGGAGGTGGAGAGGGGGGGTTTAGAGACAGGATATACACAGAAATACACATGAGGTGAGGGAGGTGGAGAGGGGGGTTTAGAGGCAGGACATACACAGAAATACACATGAGGTGAGGGAGGTGGAGAGGGGGGGGTTAGAGACAGGATATACACAGAAATACACAATGAGGTGAGGGAGGTGGAGGGGGGTTTAGAGACAGGATATACACAGAAATACACAATGAGGTGGGGGAGGTGGAGAGGGGGGTTTAGAGACAGGATATACACAGAAACACACAATGAGGTGAGGGAGGTGGAGAGGGGGGGGGGGGTTAGAGACAGGATATACACAGAAACACACAATGAGGTGAGGGAGGTGGAGAGGGGGGTTAGAGACAGGATATACACAGAAATACACATGAGGTGAGGGAGGTGGAGAGGGGGGGTTAGAGACAGGATATACACAGAAATACACATGAGGTGAGGGAGGTGGAGAGGGGGGGTTTAGAGACAGGATATACACAGAAATACACATGAGGTGAGGGAGGTGGAGAGGGGGGGGTTAGAGACAGGATATACACAGAAATACACATGAGGTGAGGGAGGTGGAGAGGGGGGGTTTAGAGACAGGATATACACAGAAACACACAATGAGGTGAGGGAGGTGGAGAGGGGGGGTTAGAGACAGGATATACACAGAAACACACAATGAGGTGAGGGAGGTGGAGAGGGGGGGGGGGTTTTAGAGACAGGATATACACAGAAACACACAATGAGGTGAGGGAGGTGTGGAGAGGGGGGTTAGAGACAGGATATACACAGAAACACACAATGAGGTGGGGGAGAGAGGTGGAGAGAGGGGGGTTTAGAGACAGGATATACACAGAAATACACATGAGGTGAGGGAGGTGGAGAGGGGGGTTTAGAGACAGGATATACACAGAAATACACATGAGGTGAGGGAGGTGGAGAGGGGGGTTTAGAGACAGGATATACACAGAAATACACATGAGGTGAGGGAGGTGGAGAGGGGGGGTTTAGAGACAGGATATACACAGAAATACACATGAGGTGAGGGAGGTGGAGAGGGGGGTTAGATACACAACACTACACATGTCCTCACACAACACCACACATGTCCTCACACAATGAGGTGGGGGAGAGAGGTGGAGAGGGAGGGGGGTTAGAGACAGGATATACACATGTCCTCACACAATGAGGTGGGGGAGAGAGAGGGGGGAGAGATGGAGAGAGGGGGGTTTAGATACACAACACTACACATGTACTCACACAATGAGGTGGGGGAGATGGAGAGAGAGGGGGGTTTAGATACACAACACATGTACTCACAATGAGGTGGGGGGGAGAGATGGAGAGAGAGGGGGGGTTTAGATACACAACACATTTACTCACACACAGATTAGAGTATGTGTGTGTATTCTAGGGGTTTTCCTGATGCAGAGAGACACGCTGCACAACGTTCATGCCACACTTCATCTATAGTTGAATAGATCCATGTGTAATGCCTTTTAATTTGACTCGCTTGACATTTAAATGTCTGCAGAGCAGGAAGTAGCGGGAGGCCTGATTAATCCCCCAGGGGCCTGCTGGAGAAGATTGATCGTACTGTGGGAAAAGTGAAGCAATTAGTCTCCTCTCCTCCAACCAACTTAATCATGGTCGCTCTGCTAAAGCAGCTTCTGGACGTAAAGAGGACAGGTGTTTTGGAATTCCAGCCTGAGAAGAGGGAGAGAGAGAGAGAAATATACTGTATATATGAGAGAGACCAGCCAGAGAGGAGAGAGAGAGAGAGAAATATACTGTATATATGAGAGAGACCAGCCAGAGAGGAGAGAGAGAGAGAGAAATATACTGTATATATGAGAGAGACCAGCCAGAGAGGAGAGAGAGAGAGAGAAATATACTGTATATATGAGAGAGACCAGCCAGAGAGGAGAGAGAGAGAGAAATATACTGTATATATGAGAGAGACCAGCCAGAGAGGAGAGAGAGAGAGAAATATACTGTATATATGAGAGAGACCAGCCAGAGAGGAGAGAGAGAGAGAAAATATACTGTATATATGAGAGAGACCAGCCAGAGAGGAGGGAGAGAGAAATATACTGTATATATGAGAGAGACCAGCCAGAGAGGAGAGAGAGAGAGAGAGAAATATACTGTATATATGAGAGAGACCAGCCAGAGAGGAGGGAGAGAGAGAGAAATATACTGTATATATGAGAGAGACCAGCCAGAGAGGAGAGAGAGAAATATACTGTATATATGAGAGAGACCAGCCTGAGAGGAAGGAGAGAGAGAGAGAGAAATATACTGTATATATGAGAGAGACCAGCCAGAGAGAGAGAGAGAGAAATATACTGTATATATGAGAGAGACCAGC
This sequence comes from Oncorhynchus keta, assembly GCF_023373465.1. Classification (NCBI taxonomy): domain Eukaryota; kingdom Metazoa; phylum Chordata; class Actinopteri; order Salmoniformes; family Salmonidae; genus Oncorhynchus; species Oncorhynchus keta. The sequence continues at coordinate 228,533 of NW_026290755.1, read as the reverse complement.
CTGAGAGGAGGGAGAGAGAAATATACTGTATATATGAGAGAGACCAGCCAGAGAGGAGGGAGAGAGAGAGAGAAATATACTGTATATATGAGAGACACCAGCCAGAGAGGAGGGAGAGAGAGAGAGAAATATACTTTATATATGAGAGACACCAGCCTGAGAGGAGGGAGAGAGAGAGAAATATACTGTATATATGAGAGACACCAGCCTGAGAGGAGGGAGAGAGAGAGAAATATACTGTATATATGAGAGACACCAGCCTGAGGAGAGAGAGAGAGAGAAATATACTTTATATATGAGAGACACCAGCCTGAGAGGAGGGAGAGAGAGAGAAATATACTGTATATATGAGAGACACCAGCCTGAGAGGAGGGAGAGAGAGAGAAATATACTGTATATATGAGAGACACCAGCCTGAGGAGAGAGAGAGAAATATACTGTATATATGAGAGAGACCGCTGCACGCTTAACAAGGTTAAGTCTTGCTAGGAAGAACCACAGAACGGCAAGGCCAAGACCAACAATTATCTTGCATTGTGGTTCCAGTGCCAGACATTGCGGTTCCAGTACTCGACATTGCGGTTCCAGTACTCGACATTGCGGTTCCAGTACTCGACATTGCGGTTCCAGTACTCGACATTGCGGTTCCAGTACTCGACATTGCGGTTCCAGTGCCACACATTGCGGTTCCAGTGCCACACATTGCGGTTCCAGTACTCGACATTGCGGTTCCAGTACTCGACATTGTGGTTCCCGTACTAGACTGACAGTTCAAAGAAACCGGACATATCTCATTGCAGTAGGTTCCAGGTAATGACAATATATCAGCTGGACAGGTAAGGAATAGTGACATTTGTCTCTCCATAGAGGAAGCATGATGATGCTAAAACATTGATATGTTCTCCATGACTTTCCCTGACTAAAGAAAAAGGTCAAATCAATGGCCATTCTACTGTGGCCTACCCGGGCCTACTCTGTTCTAGGGTGTCCTGCTGTGTTCTAGGGTGTCCTGCTGTGTTCTAGGGTGTCCTGCTGTGTTCTAGAGTGTCCTGCTGTGCTCTGCTATGTTCTAGGGTGTTCTAAGGTGTCCTGCTGTGTTCTAGGGTGTCCTGCTGTGCTCTGCTGTGTTCCAGGGTGTCCTGCTGTGTTCTAGGGTGTCCTGCTGTGCTCTGCTGTGTTCCAGGGTGTCCTGCTGTGTTCTAGGGTGTCCTGCAGTGTTCTAGGGTGTTCTGCAGTGTTCTAGGGTGTTCTGCAGTGTTCTAGGGTGTCCTGCAGTGTTCTAGGGTGTCCTGCAGTGTTCTAGGGTGTCCTGCAGTGTTCTAGGGTGTCCTGCTGTGTTCTAGGGTGTCCTGCTGTGTTCTAGGGTGTCCTGCTGTGTTCTAGGGTGTCCTGCTGTGTTCTAGGGTGTCCTGCTGTGTTCTAGGGTGTCCTGCTGTGTTCTAGGGTGTTCTCTTCCACTCACCTTCATGGTTGCTGGGTTTCTTCCTGAACTGAACAGTGTGAACCATGTCCCATTCTGTCTCACAGCTCAGCTGGTGCTCCACCTGCCTGGTAGGCTTGTCTCCTGGGTCTTGGCTCGAACCCTGGTGCCTCTGGCCCCATTCAAACACAGAGCTAGACTCCTGGGAGAGAGAATACAGGTATACTCAGACTCACCCATATACTGTACCATCTACATACAGTAGACACACCTACCCATATACTATCTACATACAGTACACACACCTACCCATATACTGTACTATCCACAGTACTGTTCAAAAGTTTGGGGTTATGTAGAAATGTCCTTGTTTTCCATGAAAACATACCTGAAATGAGTTGCAAAATGAATAGGGAATATAGTCAAGACGTTGACAAGGTTATAAATAATGATTTTTAATTTAAATAATAAGTGTCCTTCAAACTCTGCTTTTGTCAAAGAATCCTCCATTTGCAGCAATTACAGCCTTGCAGACCATTGGCATTCTAATTGTCAATTTGTTGAGGTAATCTGAAGAGATTTCACCCCATGCTTCCTGAAGCTCCTCCCACCAGTTGGATTGGCTTGATGGGCCGTTCTTAAGTACCATACGGTCAGGCTGCTCCCACAACAGCTCAATAGGGTTGAGATCCAGTGACTGTGCTGGACACTCCATTATAGACAGAATACCAGCTGACTGCTTCTTCCCTAAATAGTTCTTGCATAGTTTGGAGCTGTGCTCTGGGTCATTGTCCTGTTGTAGGAGGAAATTGGCTCCAATTAAGCTCCATCCACAGGGTAAGGTATATGGTATGGCGTTGCAAAAATGGAGTGATAGCCTTCCTTCTTCAGGATCCCTTTAACCCTGTACAAATCTCCCACTTTACCACCACCAAAGCACCCCCAGACCATCACATTGCCTCCACCATGATTGACAGATGGCGTCAAGCACTCCTCCAGCATCTTTTCTGCATCTCATGAATGTTCTTCTTTATGATCCTAACACCTCAAACTCAGATTTGTCTGTCCATAACACTCCTTTTCCAAATCTTCTTCTGTCCAGTGTCTGTGTTCTTTGTCCATCTCAATCTTTTATTTTTAATTGGCCAGTCTGAGATATGGCTTTCTTTTTCGCAACTCTGCCTAGAAGGCCAGCATCCCGGAGTCGCCTCTTCACTGTTGATGTTGAGGATAGTGTTTTGCAGTAACTATTTAATGAAGTTGCCGGTTGAGGACATGTGAGGCATCTGTTTCTCAAACTAGACACAAATGTACTTGCCCTTCTGCTCAGTTATGCACCGGGGCCTCCGTTTGCACTGTTCTGTGAAAAGGGGTTTTCTAATGATCAATTAGCCTTTTGAAAGTATAAACTTGAATTAGCTACATAACGTGACATTGGAACACAGGAGTGATGATTGCTGATAATGCTCCTCTGTACGCCAATGTAGATATTACATTTTTTTTTTTTTTTTTTAAATCTGCTGTTTTTCAGAAATGTCTAAGTGACCCCAAAATGTTGTACTATCTATATACAGTACATAGTTCTGGCTGGGTAGGTGGCTGGCTGGGTAGGAAGTGGTACAAATAAATACAGCAAAGGCTGGAAATACTATGAGAGGCTATTCAAATTAAACCGGTTTCTCCACAGAGAACCTAACTGACAGACATCTGTCCTGAGTGGCTGGTAGAGAGAGGAGAGTTAGCTAGCTCATCTCTTCATGGAAACTATGTGTTTTCATCACGACCGGGATGAACCATTTTAGATTCAGGAATCAGGATATACTTCTGGGCTTCGGTTTCCTGTTGCATGTCCGCTCTCAAGGGTTTTTATTTCAGTCAGAGATCACTAGAACATCCGTACTCTAGTGCAGCAGACAAACAGAGTCAGGAAACATGAAGCGATGCTGCTGTCACATGACCAAGGTGATTGGAGCCAGACTGTGATTTGACAGTCATCGTCGAGCTCTCAAGACAACCGATGTGTCACCATGGATACAGCCAAGCCAACCTATAAAAATGTGGAGTGTTGTCACCATAATCCTGACTAATGTTCCCTTTAAGCTGTGCGGACACCGTGCAGAGAAACACCAGATTGAACCTCACTACACTTTATAGAGTTTTCCCCTCTTTAGTTAACACTATCAACGTTTCCCTTTACTGTGGAAATTGTGATAGAGTCAATGCGATATTAGCCACTTTCAATGCAACAAAACTAATTCTGATCGAGTCAATGAGTTATTAGCCACTTTCAATGCAACATAACGAAACAAAACTAATTGTGATCGAGTCAATGCGATATTAGCCACTTTCAATGCAACATACCAAAACAAAACTAATTGTGATCGAGTCAATGCGTTATTAGCCACTTTCAATGCAACACTTTCAACGCAACATACCAAAACAAAACTAATTGTGATCGAGTCAATGCGATATTAGCCACTTCCAACGCAACATACCGAAACAAAACTAATTGTGATCGAGTCAATGCGATATTAGCCACTTTCAACGCAACATACCAAAACAAAACTAATTGTGATCGAGTCAATGCGATATTAGCCACTTTCAACGCAACATAACAAAACAAAACTAATTGTGATCGAGTCAATGCGTTATTAGCCACTTTCAATGCAACATAACGAAACAAAACTAATTGTGATCGAAATGAGTTAAGCCACTTTCAATGCAACATAACGTAATTGTGATCGAGTCAATGCGATATTAGCCACTTTCAATGCAACATAAAACAAAACAAAACTAATGCGATATTAGCCACTTTCAACGCAACATACCAAAACAAAACTAATTGTGATCGAGTCAATGCGATATTAGCCACTTTGTGATCAACGCAACATACCAAAAGGAAACTAATTGTGATCGAGTCAATGCGATATTAGCCAAAACTAATTGTGATCGAGTCAATGCGATATTAGCCACTTCAACGCAACATACCAAAACAAAACTAATTGTGATCGAGTCAATGCGATATTAGCCACTTTCAATGCCATAACGAAACAAAACTTTGTGAACAATGCAAGCCATTTCAATGCAACCAAAACAAAACTAATTGTGCAACATAACGAAACAAAACTAATTGTGATCGAGTCAATGCGATATTAGCCACTTTCAAAACAAAACAACATATATTAGCCACTTTCAACGCAACATACCAAAACAAAACTAATTGTGATCGAGTCAATGCGTTATTAGCCAAAACTAAAAACAAAACTTTGTGATCGAGTCAATGAGTTATTAGCCACTTTCAATGCAACATAATGCAAACAAAACTAATTGTGATCGAGTCAATGCGATATTAGCCACTTTCAATGCAACATAACAAAACAAAACTAATTGTGATCGAGACAATGCTTTATTAGCCACTTTCAACGCAACATACCAAAACAAAACTAATTGTGAAAAACAAAACTAATTGTGATCGAGTCAATGCGTTATTAGCAAAACAACATACCAAAACAAAACTAATTGTGATCGAGTCAATACGTTATTAGCCACTTCCAACGCAACATACCAAAACAAAACTAATTGTGATCGAGTCAATGCGATATTAGCCACTTCCAACGCAACATACCAAAACAAAACTAATTGTGATCGAGTCAATGCGATATTAGCCACTTCCAACGCAACATACCAAAACAAAACTAATTGTGATCGAGTCAATGCGATATTAGCCACTTCCAACGCAACATACCAAAACAAAACTAATTGTGATCGAGTCAATGCGTTATTAGCCACTTAACGCAACATACTAATTGTGATCGAGTCAATGCGATATTAGCCACTTTCAATGCAACATACCAAAACAAAACTAATTGTGATCGAGTCAATGCGATATTAGCCACTTTCAACGCAACATACCAAAACAAAACTAATTGTGATCGAGACAATGCTTTATTAGCCACTTCAACGCAACATACCGAAACAAAACTAATTGTGATCGAGTCAATGCGTTATTAGCCACTTCCAACGCAACATACCAAAACAAAACTAATTGTGATCGAGTCAATGCGATATTAGCCACTTCCAACGCAACATACCGAAACAAAACTAATTCTGATCGAGTCAATGAGTTATTAGCCACTTTCAATGCAACATAACGAAACAAAACTAATTGTGATCGAGTCAATGCGATATTAGCCACTTTCAATGCAACATAACGAAACAAAACTAATTGTGATCGAGACAATGCTTTATTAGCCACTTTCAATACAACATACCAAAACAAAACTAATTGTGATCGAGTCAATACGTTATTAGCCACTTCCAACACAACATACCAAAACAAAACTAATTGTGATCGAGTCAATACGTTATTAGCCACTTCCAACGCAACATACCAAAACAAAACTAATTGTGATCGAGTCAATGCGATATTAGCCACTTCCAACGCAACATACCAAAACAAAACTAATTGTGATCGAGTCAATGCGATATTAGCCACTTCCAACGCAACATACCAAAACAAAACTAATTGTGATCGAGTCAATGCGATATTAGCCACTTCCAACGCAACATACCAAAACAAAACTAATTGTGATCGAGTCAATGCGTTACAAAAACATACCAAAACAAAACTAATTGTGATCGAGTCAATGCGATATTAGCCACTTCCAACGCAACATACCAAAACAAAACTAATTGTGATCGAGTCAATGCGATATTAGCCACTTCCAACGCAACATACCAAAACAAAACTAATTGTGATCGAGTCAATGCGATATTAGCCACTTCCAACGCAACATACCAAAACAAAACTAATTGTCATCGAGTCAATGCGATATTAGCCACTTCCAACGCAACATACCAAAACAAAACTAATTGTGATCGAGTCAATGCGATATTAGCCACTTCCAACGCAACATACCAAAACAAAACTAATTGTGATCGAGTCAATGCGATATTAGCCACTTCCAACGCAACATACCAAAACAAAACTAATTGTGATCGAGTCAATGCGATATTAGCCACTTTCAACGCAACATACCAAAACAAAACTAATTGTGATCGAGTCAATGCGATATTAGCCACTTCCAACGCAACATACCGAAACAAAACTAATTGTGATCGAGTCAATGCGATATTAGCCACTTCCAACGCAACATACCGAAACAAAACTAATTGTGATCGAGTCAATGCGTTATTAGCCACTTTCAATACAACATACCAAAACAAAACTAATTGTGCAAGAGATGTTGTTGTAGTCAGAAAGCATCGGTGTATGATTCTATTGCATTGACAGGCACCACTCGTACTCTACACAGACCGGTGGCATAACCAATCAGAGCTGCAGTAGGCCTATATACACACACAATTATAAACTGGGTGGTTCAAGCCCTGGATGCTGATTGGCTGACAGCTGTGGTATATCAGACCGTATACCACGGGTATGACAAAACATTTAGTTTTACTGTTGTGATTACGTTGGTATTAGCCCAGTGATAGGTCATCTGTAGTCAGCAATAGGGGAGTGATTGCTTCCTACAAGACCACCAAACATGTACATTTCTAGACATCTTTGAAAGGTGAGTCAGGTAAAGGGCTTTTGTTTTTGTCTTAAAGGGCCAGTGTTGTATTTTGAGACAGGCTTGAATAATATAAGTATCCAATAGGCAGAAGGTAGTATAATATGTCTAATTCCCTGTAATAATGTCAGAATAATAATTCATTGTATTTTAAGTGGTTTCTTGCATCAAACACCATTTCCAGTCACCTCCTGGTCTGAAGGACAAGTGGATAAAAACAGGTTCACGTCAAGTCCTGCGTGTGGGTTTTTTCTCCAAAGGTCTCATGAAATGTAGACCTACATTGAACACCACACATTGGCTGCTACTGTAGGCTGACTGATAGAACAGCTATTTCCATGTTAAACCAATTGCACTGTCTGTGTGTATTATCAGCACCAGACAACAGTTGTGGCCAAACGCCAATTAGCAGTATTTCTATATGAATGTACCAGTAAGATTAATCTTGTTAGTATTTGAATATATGCACATGTGTACACTTTGTTTATGATGACCTGAAACATGGAATATTATTATCAAAAGATATGTAAATAAAGTCTAACCTTGGCAGCACACAGCATGGCAGAGTGGTCAACATCCTCCACGGGTTTATATTCCAGCACTATGTCCCCATCCTGGTAGAAATGACGAGAAGGAATGTTCAGTCTGATCTGTGGACATCATAACAAGGGAAGGATCTCATCTCATTCTGTCGTTCCAATATCGACATACCTGGTCCAGGACACGCAGGGATCCTGAAGTCAGAGAATCCTGCTCCTCACTCCTTCCTGGGTTGGTGTGTATAAAAACTCCATCATGCTCATATAGAACCTGAGAGAGAAAGAGGGAATCGCATTCAGAGATGAATACAACTCATGTTGTTGTTGTTGGAGACTTGGTAAACAAATAGCTAGGTACACTAGGCCTAACTTCACCCAAATTAAGTGCTATTTCCATGTGATAATGTAATGGGATACATTTGCTGTATTGTTTATAATTTCTCTCTTTGAACATTGACCAATTTCACATTCGTTCACCTTTCTACCTTTTCAGAAATGTGATGTTGTGGCTAACTAGGCAGCTGGCTCAACCAACTTCCTGACAACTTTTAAACTGTTTTGCATGTTTGTGTTGGTGGTTGTTAGTACAACAAGTTAGCTCGACTTGTAACTATGAAAGCTAACAACATGAGCCTGTTTGGTATTCTGGAAGTCGACAGGTTCAAGGTTTTTACAAGTAACTTCTTAAGACCGTTTCACATGAATCTGCACTACTCTGCCAACTGGACAGGCAACTTCTACTAACTAACGTTGTTAGCTGTCAAGTGTCGACACTGACAGCTTTCTCAACTTCTAGCCAACTGTTTTCGGTTAAACTATTTACAAAACCTCACAGGACAACATGATCCGTTGACAATGCGAACAAAACAAAGCAAATATATATATTAACTCTCAGCACCTTGAAGCCCGCTGAAGTCGCCATGTCGCCTGTCTCAGCTGACGACGACGTAGTAGGTCAGCTCACGTGTTTCCAGTTGTTTTGGGAGGGCAGAATAAATAACTAAATACTCGTCAATGTGTGTTGCTGATTTTTGACACATTCATTGTAAACCAACGACGCAAACAACGAGATCATTGAAAACGTTGAGTGTATCTCGCATACAACAGAGATGATTAATTGAACTGTTTATTTGTTCAAGCTTCCACTTCCGCAAACATTCGCCAGGGAACATTCGCGTTAACAGGGGTGTAGTCATTATCCCGATTCTGTTGCAAAACGTTTCGTAAACGGAACGAAACGGGGCGGGACCTACCTTAATCTGTCCAATAGAATCTCTCGGTTTTTTTTTTTTAACTGTTTGGACTAATGATTACACCCAGCAGTAGGAGTGGGAGGTGGCACCTTTGGACTTTGTCATAGGATGTTGTTTAGTGTTTAATTTGCGGCTTTTATTCCAGACAAAGGTTGTAAAACCCTGTACATACTCAGTCAAATATTCAAATCAAATTGTATTTGTCACATGTACCGAATACAACAGGTGAAGTAGACCTTACAGTGAAATGCTTACTTACAAGCCCTTAACAAACAATGCAGTTTCATGAAAAATAAGTGTTAATAATTTCTTACTAAAATTAACTGAAGTAAAAACGAAATAAATAAGAAAATAGAAAAATAACAAATTATTAAAGAGCAACAATAAAATAACTAGCGAGGCTATGTACAGGGGGTACCGGTCAAAGACTGGTATCATAAATAATAATAAAATCAACTCTCTCTCTTCAATTCAAAGGGCAACATGTTTACATTACCAAAGCAAGTGAAATAGATAATAAACAAAAGTGAAAGACAATAATAGACAACAAAAGTTTAAAAGGAATTAGAGACATTTCAAATGTCATATTATGGCTATGTACAGTGTTGTAACGATGTGCAAATAGTTAAAGTACAAAAAGGAAAATAAATAAGCATAAATATGGGTTGTATTTACAATGGTGTTTGTTCTTCACTGGTTGCCCTTTGCTTGTGGCAACAGGTCACACATCTTGTTGCTGTGATGTCACAGCTGTGGTATTGTATTTCAACCAATATCAAGATTGGATTGTTTTCAGATTCTTTGTGGATCTGTGTAATCTGAGGGAAATACGTGTCTCTAATATGGTCATTCATTGGGCAGGAGGTTAGGAAATGCAGTTCGGTCTCCACCTCATTTTGTGGGCAGTGAGCACATAGCCTGTCTTCTCTTGAGAGGCTGGTCTGCCGATGGAGGCCTTTCTCAATAGCAAGGCTATGCTCACTGAGTCTGTGCATAGTCAAAGCCTTCCTTCATCTTGGGTTAGTCACAGTGGTCAGGTATTCTGCCACTGTGTCTCTCTGTTTAGGGCCAAACAGCGTTGTAGTTTTCTCAGTTTTTCTTGGTTGATGAGCGGACCCCAGACCTCACAACCATAGAGGGCAATGGGTTCTATAACCGATTCAAGTATTTTTAGTCAGACCCGAATTGGGATGTCATATTAGATGTTTCTTTTGATGACGTAGAAGGCCCTTCTTGCCTTGTCTCTCAGATCGTTCACAGCTTTGTGGAAGTTACCTGTGGCGCTGATGTTTAGGTCGAGGTATGTATAGTTTTGTGTGCTCCAGTGCAACGGTGTCTAGATGGAATTTGTATTTGTGGTTCTGGCGACTGGACCTTTTTTGGAACACCATTATTTTGGTCTTACTGAGATTTACTGTCAGGACCCAGGTCTGGCAGAATCTGTGCAGAATAGCCAGTAGGAGGCACTCTTTCCTCTGGTCCATTATTTTGGTCTTACTGAGATTTACTTTTCAGGACCCAGGTCTGGCAGAATCTGTGCAGAATAGCCAGTAGGAGGCACTCTTTCCTCTGGTCCATTATTTTGTTCTTACTGAGATTTACTGTCAGGACCAAGTCTGGCAGAATCTGTGCAGAATAGCCAGTAGGAGGCACTCTTTCCTCTGGTCCATTTTTTTGGTCTTACTGAGATTTACTGTCAGGACCCAGGTCTGGCAGAATCTGTGCAGAATAGCCAGTAGGAGGCACTCTTTCCTCTGGTCCATTTTTTGGTCTTACTGAGATTTACTGTCAGGACCCAGGTCTGGCAGAATCTGTGCAGAATAGCCAGTAGGAGGCACTCTTTCCTCTGGTCCATTTTTTTGGTCTTACTGAGATTTACTGTCAGGACCCAGGTCTGGCAGAATCTGTGCAGAATAGCCAGTAGGAGGCACTCTTTCCTCTGGTCCATTGTTTTGGTCTTACTGAGATTTACTGTCAGGACCCAGGTCTGGCAGAATCTGTTCTAGTTCCCCAGTAGGAGTTCATTAAGATCCATTTTGTTGAAGATTGGTCCTTCTGTAGCTCAGTTGGTAGAGCATGGCAGAATTGTAATGCCAGGGTAGTGGGTTCTTTCCTCTGGTCCATTATTTTGGTCTTACAGATTTACTGTCAGAATGTCTGCACACGTGACTGTAAGCCAGTAAAAGCACACTGATAAATGGTCCATATTGAAGGTCTGGGGATCAAGATTCTCACTGTCAGGCCCTGTGGAAAGAAATGGGGTGTTTTCTGCCAATTATAACCATACACTTGCTGTTTGTGCTACATTCATCTTATAATGTTGTTTTCCCCCAACACCATATAGAATGTATGCCATTTGACTGTAAGTCGCTTTGGATAAAAGCGCCTTACAGTCAAATGGCATACATTGAAGAGGGTGGGGATCCCGGGATCGAACCCACTACCCTGTGGAAAGAAATGGGTGTTTTCGCCATGCTCTAACCACACTGAGCATTCATCTTATAAGGACCACTAACACCACTTTCCATCCGTTTGTATAGCAGACCCTCATGCCAGATTGAGTCAAAAGCTTTTTTGAAATCAACAAAGCATGAGAAGACTTTGCTTTTGTTGTGTTTTGTTTGTCAATAAGGGGTTGCAGGGTGAATATGTGTCCTGTCATACGGTAATTTGGTAAAAAGACAATTTGACATTTGCTCAGTACATTGTTTTCACTGAGGAAATGTACGAGTCTGCTGTTAATGATAATGCAGAGGATTTTCCCAAGGTTGGTTGTTGTATCCCAACATATCCCACGGTTTGTTATTTTGTGGTTTGGATGTCTCCATGTTTTGTGGTTTTTGGGGTGATCAGTCCTCGGTTCCATGTTTTAGGGAAGATGCCAGAGCTGAGGATGTGGTTTGGGGTGATCAGTCCTCGGTTCCATGTTTTAGGGAAGATGCCAGAGCTGAGGATGATGTTTGGGGTGATCAGTCCTCAGTTCCATATTTTAGGGAAGATGCCAGAGCTGAGGATGATGTTAAAGAGTTTAAATATAGTGAAGTGAAATTTGTTGTCTGTATAATTAATAATGTCATGTAGGATACCATCAACACCACAGGTCTGTTAGGGTTGGAGGGGTTGTATTGTGTCTGTATAATTAATAATGTCATGTAGGATACCATCAACACCACAGGTCTGTTAGGGTTGGAGGGGTTGTATTGTGTCTGTATAATTAATAATGTCATGTAGGATACCATCAACACCACAGGCCTGTTAGGGTTGGAGGGGTTGTATTGTGTCTGTATAATTAATAATGTCATGTAGGATACCATCAACACCACAGGCCTGTTAGGGTTGGAGGGGTTGTATTGTGTCTGTATAATTAATAATGTCATGTAGGATACCATCAACACCACAGGCCTGTTAGGGTTGGAGGGTTGTATTGTGTCTGTATAATTAATAATGTCATGTAGGATACCATCAACACCACAGGCCTGTTAGGGTTGGAGGGGTTGTATTGTGTCTGTATAATTAATAATGTCATGTAGGATACCATCAACACCACAGGCCTGTTAGGGTTGGAGGGGTTGTATTGTGTCTGTATAATTAATAATGTCATGTAGGATACCATCAACACCACAGGCCTGTTAGGGTTGGAGGGGTTGTATTGTGTCTGTTTAATTAATAATGTCATGTAGGATACCATCAACACCACAGGCCTGTTAGGGTTGGAGGGGTTGTATTGTGTCTGTTTAATTAATAATGTCATGTAGGATACCATCAACACCACAGGCCTGTTAGGGTTGGAGGGGTTGTATTGTGTCTGTTTAATTAATAATGTCATGTAGGATACCATCAACACCACAGGCCTGTCTGCTGGGTTGGAGGGGTTGTATTGTGTCTGTATAATTAATAATGTCATGTAGGATACCATCAACACCACAGGCCTGTTAGGGTTGGAGGGGTTAATTGTTGTGTCTGTATAATTAATAATGTCATGTAGGATACCATCAACACCACAGGCCTGTTAGGGTTGGAGGGAATTGTATTGTGTCTGTATAATTAATAATGTGATGTAGGATACCATCAACACCACAGGTCTGTTAGGGTTGGAGGGGTTGTATTGTGTCTGTATAATTAATAATGTCATGTAGGATACCATCAACACCACAGGCCTGTTAGGGTTGGAGGGTGGAGAGGAGGATCTGATTGTGTCTGTATAATTAATAATGTCATGTAGGATACCATCAACACCACAGGCCTGTTAGGGTTGGAGGGGTTGTATTGTGTCTGTATAATTAATAATGTCATGTAGGATACCATCAACACCACAGGCCTGTTAGGGTTGGAGGGGTTGGATATTGTGTCTGTATAATTAATAATGTCATGTAGGATACCATCAACACCACAGGCCTGTTAGGGTTGGAGGGGTTGTATTGTGTCTGTATAATTAATAATGTCATGTAGGATACCATCAACACCACAGGTCTGTTAGGGTTGGAGGGGTTGTATTGTGTCTGTATAATTAATAATGTCATGTAGGATACCATCAACACCACAGGCCTGTTAGGGTTGGAGGGGTTGTATTGTGTCTGTTTAATTAATAATGTCATGTAGGATACCATCAACACCACAGGCCTGTTAGGGTTGGAGGGGTTGTATTGTGTCTGTATAATTAATAATGTCATGTAGGATACCATCAACACCACAGGCCTGTTAGGGTTGGAGGGGTTGTATTGTGTCTGTATAATTAATAATGTCATGTAGGATACCATCAACACCACAGGCCTGTTAGGGTTGGAGGGGTTGTATTGTGTCTGTATAATTAATAATGTCATGTAGGATACCATCAACACCACAGGCCTGTTAGGGTTGGAGGGGTGTATTGTGTCTGTATAATTAATAATGTCATGTAGGATACCATCAACACCACAGGCCTGTTAGGGTTGGAGGGGTTGTATTGTGTCTGTATAATTAATAATGTCATGTAGGATACCATCAACACCACAGGCCTGTTAGGGTTGGAGGGGTTGTATTGTGTCTGTATAATTAATAATGTCATGTAGGATACCATCAACACCACAGGCCTGTTAGGGTTGGAGGGGTTGTATTGTGTCTGTATAATTAATAATGTCATGTAGGATACCATCAACACCACAGGCCTGTTAGGGTTGGAGGGGTTGTCTGTGACAATTATTGTGGATCTGGGGAGGAGAGGGGAGATAATTAATAATGTCATGTAGGATACCATCAACACCACAGGCCTGTTAGGGTTGGAGGGGTTGTATTGTGTCTGTATAATTAATAATGTCATGTAGGATACCATCAACACCACAGGCCTGTTAGGGTTGGAGGGGTTGTATTGTGTCTGTATAATTAATAATGTCATGTAGGATACCATCAACACCACAGGCCTGTTAGGGTTGGAGGGGTTGTATTGTGTCTGTATAATTAATAATGTCATGTAGGATACCATCAACACCACAGGTCTGTTAGGGTTGGAGGGGTTGTATTGTGTCTGTATAATTAATAATGTCATGTAGGATACCATCAACACCACAGGCCTGTTAGGGTTGGAGGGGTTGTATTGTGTCTGTATAATTAATAATGTCATGTAGGATACCATCAACACCACAGGCCTGTTAGGGTTGGAGGGGTTGTATTGTGTCTGTATAATTAATAATGTCATGTAGGATACCATCAACACCACAGGTCTGTTAGGGTTGGAGGGGTTGTATTGTGTCTGTTTAATTAATAATGTCATGTAGGATACCATCAACACCACAGGCCTGTTAGGGTTGGAGGGGTTGTATTGTGTCTGTTTAATTAATAATGTCATGTAGGATACCATCAACACCACAGGCCTGTTAGGGTTGGAGGGGTTGTATTGTGTCTGTATAATTAATAATGTCATGTAGGATACCATCAACACCACAGGCCTGTTAGGGTTGGAGGGGTTGTATTGTGTCTGTATAATTAATAATGTCATGTAGGATACCATCAACACCACAGGTCTGTTAGGGTTGGAGGGGTTGTATTGTGTCTGTATAATTAATAATGTCATGTAGGATACCATCAACACCACAGGTCTGTTAGGGTTGGAGGGGTTGTATTGTGTCTGTTTAATTAATAATGTCATGTAGGATACCATCAACACCACAGGCCTGTTAGGGTTGGAGGGGTTGTATTGTGTCTGTTTAATTAATAATGTCATGTAGGATACCATCAACACCACAGGTCTGTTAGGGTTGGAGGGGTTGTATTGTGTCTGTTTAATTAATAATGTCATGTAGGATACCATCAACACCACAGGCCTGTTAGGGTTGGAGGGGTTGTATTGTGTCTGTTTAATTAATAATGTCATGTAGGATACCATCAACACCACAGGCCTGTTAGGGTTGGAGGGGTTGTATTGTGTCTGTTTAATTAATAATGTCATGTAGGATACCATCAACACCACAGGCCTGTTAGGGTTGGAGGGGTTGTATTGTGTCTGTTTAATTAATAATGTCATGTAGGATACCATCAACACCACAGGTCTGTTAGGGTTGGAGGGGTTGTATTGTGTCTGTATAATTAATAATGTCATGTAGGATACCATCAACACCACAGGCCTGTTAGGGTTGGAGGGGTTGTATTGTGTCTGTTTAATTAATAATGTCATGTAGGATACCATCAACACCACAGGCCTGTTAGGGTTGGAGGGGTTGTATTGTGTCTGTATAATTAATAATGTCATGTAGGATACCATCAACACCACAGGCCTGTTAGGGTTGGAGGGGTTGTATTGTGTCTGTATAATTAATAATGTCATGTAGGATACCATCAACACCACAGGCCTGTTAGGGTTGGAGGGGTTGTATTGTGTCTGTATAATTAATAATGTCATGTAGGATACCATCAACACCACAGGCCTGTTAGGGTTGGAGGGGTTGTATTGTGTCTGTTTAATTAATAATGTCATGTAGGATACCATCAACACCACAGGCCTGTTAGGGTTGGAGGGGTTGTATTGTGTCTGTATAATTAATAATGTCATGTAGGATACCATCAACACCACAGGCCTGTTAGGGTTGGAGGGGTTGTATTGTGTCTGTATAATTAATAATGTCATGTAGGATACCATCAACACCACAGGCCTGTTAGGGTTGGAGGGGTTGTATTGTGTCTGTAGTTCATTCAATGTAATTGGAGAATTCAGTGGGTTCTGGTCTTTAATAGCTGACTAATATTTTCTATTGTTCATGTATGTGTTTTTGCTGTTTGTTCTTTGTTATAAAAAAACATATGTTTTGAAGTGGCTTACATCTCCATTTTGGATAGATAACTATTTGTGTTTTCCAATTTTCCCAGAAGTGGTTAGAGTCTATGGATTCTTCAATTACATTGAGCTGATTTCTGACATGCTGTTCCTTCTTTTTCCGTAGTGTATTTCTGTATTGTTTTAGTGATTCACCATAGTGAAGGCGTAGACTCAGGTTTTCTGGGTCCCTGTGTTTTTGGTTAGATATGTTCCTCAATTTATTTCTTAGGATTTTGCACTTTTCATCCAACCATTTGTCATTTTTGTTCATTTTCTTAGGTTGTCTGGTTGAAATGTTTAGATCTGATAGTGAAGCTATTTAGGCTTTCTACTGCCAAGTTTACACCTTCGCTACTGCAGTGAAACGTTTTGTCCAGAAAGTTGTCTAAAAGGGATTGAATTTGTTGTGATTAATTACTTTCTGGTCGGTTTCTACACTACTTTCCTTTCATCTATAACATTTCTAAAATGAATGCAGTTTATTCAGCTTGATGCCTCATGATTGAATATTGCTCTGTTCAAGTAGAATGTGATTTTGCTGTGATCTGATAAGGGTAGTCAGTGGGTTCTCTTTCTCCTCTCTCTCTCTTTCTAATGTATAATTTAGTGCATCTTGTTCTCACTTAATAGCAAATTAAAGCTGGAATTGCTCCATTTGCAGACCAGCTCACACATTTACCTCTTCTGGCTCCTGTAAGACCTCTTTGTCTTCACAGAAGAGAGAGAGAAGGGGGAGGGGAGAGAGAGAGAGAGAGAGAGAGAGAGAAGGGGGGGGTGTCTCTGGGATGGATGAGGCTAATATTTCAGGAGAGACAGAGGGAGAAGGGGTATCTGGGATGGATGAGACTAATATTTCAGGAGACAGAAGGAGAAGGGGTATCTGGGATGGATGAGGCTAATATTTCAGGAGACAGAAGGGGTATCTGGGACGGCCCCTGGATGAGTCTGAAGGGAAGTGTGTATCACTTTCTCATAAACTGTTCTAACTCACCACTCAGCCTGTTCCCACTGGAGGCCACAGCAGTCAGTAATAATGCTTTAAGTTCAAGTACACAACTCCGTGAAGAACGGAGTCTCTGGTTCACTCAACCACAAACATGATGATGACTCCCACAGTTAGACAGAGTACGAGTGCAGTTTCGTGTATGACTAAAAATGAATATTCTCTCCATGGTGCCCTCCTACACACGCACGGACACACACGAGCACAAATATATACACACACACACCGACTAGCGTCTTTAAAAACACAGGTCACTGTTTTCATGAGGTTATTGATGTCATTCTGTAAAAAGTGTCAGTGAATTTCTCCAGGAAACCTGCCAAGTAGATTTCCTGGTGTGATGTCACCACCTTGGTCTGTGTTCACGGTTCCCATTAGTTTTCCTGGTGTGATGTCACCACCTTGGTCTGTGTTCACGGTTCCCATTAGTTTTCCTGGTGTGATGTCACCACCTTGGTCTGTGTTCACGGTTCCCATTAGTTTTCCTGGTGTGATGTCACCACCTTGGTCTGTGTTCACGGTTCCCAAGTAGTTTTCCTGGTGTGATGTCACCACCTTGGTCTGTTCCCATTAGTTTTCCTGGTGTGACGGTTCCCATTAGTTTTCCTGGTGTGATGTCACCACCTTGGTCTGTGTTCACGGTTCCCATTAGTTTTCCTGGTGTGATGTCACCACCTTGGTCTGTGTTCACGGTTCCCATTAGTTTTCCTGGTGTGATGTCACCACC
This sequence comes from Oncorhynchus keta, assembly GCF_023373465.1. Classification (NCBI taxonomy): domain Eukaryota; kingdom Metazoa; phylum Chordata; class Actinopteri; order Salmoniformes; family Salmonidae; genus Oncorhynchus; species Oncorhynchus keta. The sequence goes on along the minus strand of NW_026290755.1, from coordinate 210,730 downwards.
TTGGTCTGTGTTCACGGTTCCCATTAGTTTTCCTGGTGTGATGTCACCACCTTGGTCTGTGTTCACGGTTCCCATTAGTTTTCCTGGTGTGATGTCACCACCTTGGTCTGTGTTCACGGTTCCCATTAGTTTTCCTGGTGTGATGTCACCACCTTGGTCTGTGTTCACGGTTCCCATTAGTTTTCCTGGTGTGATGTCACCACCTTGGTCTGTGTTCACGGTTCCCATTAGTTTTCCTGGTGTGATGTCACCACCTTGGTCTGTGACGGTTCCCTTTAGTCCTGGTGTGATGTCCCACCTTGGTCTGTGTTCACGGTTCCCATTAGTTTTCCTGGTGTGATGTCACCACCTTGGTCTGTGTTCACGGTTCCCATTAGTTTTCCTGGTGTGATGTCACCACCTTGGTCTGTGTTCACGGTTCCCTTTAGTTTTCCTGGTGTGATGTCACCACCTTGGTCTGTGTTCACGGTTCCCTTTAGTTTTCCTGGTGTGATGTCACCACCTTGGTCTGTGTTCACGGTTCCCATTAGTTTTCCTGGTGTGATGTCACCACCTTGGTCTGTGTTCACGGTTCCCTTTAGTTTTCCTGGTGTGATGTCACCACCTTGGTCTGTGTTCACGGTTCCTGGTGTTGTCAGTTTTCCTGGTGTGATGTCACCACCTTGGTCTGTGTTCACGGTTCCCTTTTTCCTGGTGTGATTTCCTGGTTCCCATTAGATTTCACCCACCTTGGTCTGTGTTCACGGTTCCCATTTAGTTTTCCTGGTGTGATGTCACCACCTTGGTCTGTGTTCACGGTTCCCTTTAGTTTTCCTGGTGTGATGTCACCACCTTGGTCTGTGTTCACGGTTCCCATTAGTTTTCCTGGTGTGATGTCACCACCTTGGTCTGTGTTCACGGTTCCCTTTAGTTTTCCTGGTGTGATGTCACCACCTTGGTCTGTGTTCACGGTTCCCATTAGTTTTCCTGGTGTGATGTCACCACCTTGGTCTGTGTTCACGGTTCCCATTAGTTTTCCTGGTGTGATGTCACCACCTTGGTCTGTGTTCACGGTTCCCATTAGTTTTCCTGGTGTGATGTCACCACCTTGGTCTGTGTTCACGGTTCCCATTAGTTTTCCTGGTGTGATGTCACCACCTTGGTCTGTGTTCACGGTTCCCTTTAGTTTTCCTGGTGGGATGTCGCCACCTAGTGGTCTTGTGTATTATTAGCTTCTAACCAGTACAGCAAGAGGAGGACGCAGTTAAGCATTTATTGTCATGAATCTTGCCCTAAAGGCAGCCTGCAGAGTGGTCACTAGCTGGCACAGCCACAAAGTCATAAAATATACATTAAAACCTAGCCTTAACCACACTGCTAACCCTAATGACTAATCCCAAACTTAAATGAAGACCAAAAAGCAAATGATTGTTTTCATGAATTTTTACAATACAGACTATTTTGACTTTGCAGCTGGCCCATGTAATGAAAATCACACAGTTCTGCCTCCAGGGCAAGATTAATGACAATAAACGTCAACCTGCGAGAAGGATGGGCCTCCTCCCGCATGAGGGAGAATCTCAAATGCATACTCCTCGCGTCCTCTCTCTCCTCGTCTCCTTCTCAAAAACACATTGGGAAAAAGCTAGAGGTCCTTCCCCTCTGAACTTCTCCTCCAGTGGGTTTTGAGGAGCCGAGGAGAAATTACATTTCTCCCTGACTCTTTGTTTCTCTCAAGGTTTGTTCCTTCTAAGGAGATGTTTACTTGTCACTCTACTGCTGCTTGCATAGGGATCTAGGCCGGCTTACCGTAAAAGCACTTTGTGACTGATGATATAGAAAGGGATTTATGGATGGAATTTGATTTGTCCCAGAGGGCAATTGGTTTAGCAGCAGGTAAGGATGAGACGTAAAAAAACATGTCAAATCCACGAAGATCACAATGATACACCATGACAACAACACAATGATACACCATGACAACAACACAATGATACACCAGAACAACAACACAATGATACACCATGACAACAACACAATGATACACCAGAACAACAACACAATGATACACCATGACAACAACACAATGATACACCAGAACAACAACACAATGATACACCATGACAACAACACAATGATACACCATGACAACAACACAATGATACACCAGACAACAACAATGATACACCATGACAACAACACAATGATACACCATGACAACAACACAATGATACACCAGAACAACAACACAATGATACACCATGACAACAACACAATGATACACCATGACAACAACACAATGATTCACCATGACAACACAATGATACACACTGACAAACAACACAATGATACACACTGACAACAACACAATGATTCACCATGACAACAACACAATGATACACACTGACAAGAACACAATGATTCACCATGACAACAACACAATGATACACACTGACAACAACACAATGATTCACCATGACAACAACACCATTAAAATAACACAATGATACACCATGACAACAACACAATGATACACACTGACAACAACACAATTATTCACCATGACAACAACACAATGTTAGGATCATGGCCGTAACATGTTAGGATCATGGCCGTAACATGTTAGGATCATGGCCGTAATATGTTAGGATCATGCCCGTAACATGTTAGGATCATGCCCGTAACATGTTAGGATCATGGCCGTAACATGTTAGGATCATGCCCGTAACATGTTAGGATCATGCCCGTAATATGTTAGGATCATGGCCGTAATATGTTAGGATCATGCCTGTAACATGTTAGGATCATGCCCGTAACATGTTAGGATCATGCCCGTAACATGTTAGGATCATGCCTGTAACATGTTAGGATCATGCCCGTAACATGTTAGGATCATGCCCGTAACATGTTAGGTTCATGCCCGTAACATGTTAGGTTCATGCCTGTAACATGTTAGGATCATGCCCGTAACATGTTAGGATCATGGCCGTAACATGTTAGGATCATGCCGTAACATGTTAGGATCATGCCCGTAACATGTTAGGATCATGGCTGTAACATGTTAGGATCATGCCCGTAACATGTTAGGATCATGCCCGTAACATGTTAGGATCATGGCCGTAATATGTTAGGATCATGGCCGTAATATGTTAGGATCATGCCTGTAACATGTTAGGATCATGCCTGTAACATGTTAGGATCATGCCTGTAACATGTTAGGATCATGGCCGTAACATGTTAGGATCATGGCCGTAACATGTTAGGATCATGGCCGTAATATGTTAGGATCATGCCCGTAACATGTTAGGATCATGCCTGTAACATGTTAGGATCATGCCCGTAACATGTTAGGATCATGGCCGTAATATGTTAGGATCATGCCTGTAACATGTTAGGATCATGCCTGTAACATGTTAGGATCATGCCCGTAACATGTTAGGATCATGCCTGTAACATGTTAGGATCATGCCTGTAACATGTTAGGATCATGCCCGTAACATGTTAGGATCATGCCTGTAACATGTTAGGTTCATGCCTGTAACATGTTAGGTTCATGCCTGTAACATGTTAGGTTCATGCCCGTAACATGTTAGGATCATGGCCTGTAACATGTTAGGATCATGCCCGTAACATGTTAGGTTCATGCCTGTAACATGTTGTTTCTTACTACATGATGGATGTTGAAGTCAGATTTATTTTTCAAATTATGTAAATTGCCTTTTTTTTCTGTTTGTAATTTTTTTTGTGTGTGTCTTGTTTAGTTTATGATATTTAAAAAGAAGACATTATACTATTACTTAGCGATAGATGTTCTTTCCTTATTGTTTTGTTGAATTTATTTAATATTAGATCAGTTGTTTCTCAACGTGCCATCTGGCTTCTAAGAGTGAAGTGAAACCAAAACGGGGTCAACGATAACCAGTTATTTATGCACTACTTTACCTCCCCCAAAAATAAAGAAATCATTGAAATATTATTTAGTCGTTATCTTTCTTAATTGGAGAAGAACATTTCTTTATGCATTAGACATGGAGGCCCGTTTCCAACTTCCCATTCTGTCTCATTGATCAAACAAATGATTTATAAAAATCACTCACTAGTCAGTTATTGAAAAGAGAATCAGGTCGACACTTTCATTCTTCCACAAAGCAGGACAAAGATGTTGCATCACCCGATTAGTACGTTAAAAAAAATAACTGAAAAATAACTTGAGCTTGTTAATAAATCCCACTGGACTGGTTGGTTCTGATTCAGATGCGTTGGGTTAAATGATGAAGACACAAACGATTGTTTGTTTATCACCTTGTTATCAATGCTTAGTTCACACACAAAAAAAAAAATCATAAACATTTTTTTTTGTCATAGTCATAAATCATAGTACTATGTCATAAATCATAGTACTATATGTCATAAATCATAGTACTATATGTCATAAAATCATAGTACTATATGTCATTAAATCATAGTACTATGTCATTAAATCATAGTACTATATGTCATAAAATCATAGTACTATATGTCATAAATCATAGTACTATATCATTAAATCATAGTACTATATGTCATAAATCATAGTACTTACTTACTATATGTCATAAAATCATGGTACTATATGTCATAAATCATAGTACTATGTCATTAAATCATAGTACTATATGTCATAAATCATAGTACTATATGTCATAAATCATAGTACTATATGCCATAAATCATAGTACTATATGTCATAAAATCATAGTACTATATGTCATAAAATCATAGTACTATATGTCATTAAATCATAGTACTATATGTCATAAATCATAGTACTATGTCATTAAATCATAGTACTATATGTCATAAATCATAGTACTATATGTCATTAAATCATAGTACTATATGTCATTAAATCATAGTACTATATGTCATAAATCATAGTACTATATGTCATTAAATCATAGTACTATATGTCATAAAATCATAGTACTATATGTCATAAATCATAGTACTATATGTCATAAATCATAGTACTATATGTCATAAATCATAGTACTATATGTCATAAATCATAGTACTATATGTCATTAAATCATAGTACTATATGTCATAAATCATAGTACTATATGTCATAAATCATAGTACTATATGTCATAAAATCATGTACTATATGTCATAAATCATAGTACTATATGTCATAAAATCATAGTACTATATGTCATAAATCATAGTACTATATGTCATAAATCATAGTACTATATGTCATAAATCATAGTACTATATGTCATTAAATCCTTATAAAGCAGTAGGATTCAGCGACAGAATAAACTGTTTTCTAAGTGAAGAGCAGAAAGCCGGTAAAGGTGCTGTGGTGATTATTGTCATCAAAGATGTTAAAACCTTCCATCAGTCGAGTGTAGACCTCGTCTCCTGCATCCAACTGCAGTGTGACACCATTGGTTCCACCGTCCTCCGAGTCTGAAACGTCATCGGTCACAGTCACCATTACATGTCCATTTTTATACAGCGACACTCTTCTCCCCTTGCTGTAGGTTGTAAAGGCAGTGTATGTGAAGTAGTAGACTCCATTAACCGGTGCTCTGAAGATACCTGTCACCGGACTGTAAGCCTCACCGATATTGTTGAAGACATGTTTGTAGGCCAGGATGACATCTTCACTATTTGGTCCTTTGGATTCAGACAGCGAGGCTGAGAAGGCCACCTTCGGTCTCTCTCCGTTCTCTCTCTTCAGTTCCTCCACGGTGGCTCCCATCTCATTCAGTTTGGTGCTCTGTTGAGCCACAATGGCTCTCAGCTCCTGGAGTAGGACTCTCTGTTCCTCCAACTGGCTCTCGCTGGTCCTCCGTGTGGTTTCCATAAAGATTGGCTTCTTGTCAATGTCTCTACTGTGAAAAACCTGCAGCTCAGAGAGACAGCTGCCGAGAACAAACAGCAGAGCGACGAAGGTCCTCATCTTTCAGATCAACTCTGGGATCCTTTGGTATCAAAATGCCTAAACTCAAGAGTTCTATACAGATGAATAGTGAACCATTTACTCAGTCATTCAGTGTTAATACTTAACTGTCCTTGGATAGGTGCCGATGTGGCGATGTTCTGATGTTTAAGTTCAAAGTTTTTATTTATCCAATGTGTTACGTTCCCCAGTTTATGTGTTGTAGTTTGTATTTGCATGTGCTTATTTCAGGAAATGGCTTCCTGAAATCCCTCAAGCAGCTGATTGGTCGACTCCATGGCTAATTGGAGAGCTGACCCCGCCCCCTCGTCAAGACGCAGCTGTCTCCAATTACCCATTCATTCTGAAGCTATATAAATGCCAGTGTTCTGTTCAGGAGAGAGAAATTTGCTGGGAGGTCATTGCAGAGATTTTGCTATAGAGATTTTGCTATAGAGATTTTGCTGGGAGGTCATTGCAGAGATGTCAATGCAGAGATTTTGCTAGAGATTTTGCTGGGAGTTCATTGCTGAGAGTTGGTATGTTCTGTGAGTTTGTTGCTCAGAGCTTATTTGATGTCCTTTGTTTCTTAGTTAGTTTGTGAAGTTGTTTAATATTCTGTTTCATTTGTTCCCAGGGTGGAAGGGGAAGGCACGTAGGGAGTGCTTAGGCAAGAGGCCCGCGGGCATACATATACCCGTAGCATATTCGCTGTCTAGGCACACTAGGTAAGACCTGGGCGGACCACCCCCTGTATTTTGGTTAGGGCACCAGGTGGTGCTAAATTAGGTAAGTAGTGGGTAGGCAGGTAAGATAGAGGGGGGGGGGCTTTGAGATTTACTTTCTTTGCTTTGGTTCCTTCCAGCCCCTTTTCCCCATATTACCGAGTGAAGGAATAAAGTCCTTGTAAACGGTACCACATTCTGTCTGTTGTCATTCTTTCTTGCACCTACAGTCCATACCTTTTTCACTTCACGGAGAGTTTAGTTGTAGCAGGGTGTTGCGTTCCCTCTTCATAGAGGCGTGCGTAACGAGAGTAAATGCAGTAAATGGCAGACAGTAAAACACTCTCTGAAATACTTGCCGTGTTGACAGAATTCTTTATATTAAGAGAATGAAATGAACATATGTCTTATAAAAAGATATACGATGTAGAGTGCAGAAAGTCAGTCACAGACATGCTGTAACGGCTGTCGTGGGAAGAAGGTGAGGACCAAAGCGCAGCGTGGTTAGTGTTCATCTAATTTAATGAAAAAAACTGAACACTGAATAACAAAACAACAACCGAAACAGTTGTCTGGTGCAGAAACACACAGACTGAAAACAACCCACAAAACACAATGGAAAACAGGCTACCTAAATATGGTTCTCAATCAGGGACAACGATTGACAGCTGCCTCTGAATGAGAACCATACCAGGCCAAACACTTTGGAACTCGGTAGTGAGTGTTGCAACAGAAGACAGACAATGTTTACGCGTTACGTGCTTCAACACTCAGCGGTCCCATACTGTGAGCTTGTGTGGCCTACCACTTCGCGGCGGAGCCGTTGTTGCTCCTAGACGTTTCCACTTCACAACAGCACTTATATTTGAGAGGGGCAGCTCTAGCAGAGCATACAAGACGAACTAACTTGTTGGAAAAGTGGCATCCTATGACGGTGCCACGTTGAAAGTCACTGAGCTCTTCAGTAAGGCCATTCTACTGCCAGTGTTTGTCTATGGAGATTGCATGGCTGTGTGCTCGGTGTTATACACCTGTCAGCAACAGTTGGGGCTGAAATAGCCGAATCCACTCATTAAGGGGATTCACTATACACACAAAAGTATCTCAATAGTCAGCAGAATCACCCATTCGTATGGTTTAAATAACATGGGTAATATCTGAGTGGTGTAAATTGATATTTAGGTAGACTTCCACATTTGAGTTTTTTATTTAACCTTTATTTAACTAGGCAAGTCGGTTAAGAACAAATTCTTATTTACAATGACGGCCTACCCTGGCCAAACCCGGACAACGCTGGGCCAATTGTGCGCCGGCCTCTGGGACTCCCAATCACGGCCAGATGTAATACAGCCTGGATACAAACCAGGGACTGTAGTGACGCCTCTTGCACGGAGATGCAGTGCCTTAGACCGCTGCGCCACTTGGGAACAACCCAGCCTCTAGAACAACCCAAACCATGAAGACTGCTTCATTGAAGACTGAGCTTGTCAAATGTGTAGGGCAGGGCTGTCCAACCCTGTTCCCGGAGAGATACCCTCCTGTAGGTTTTAACTCCAACCCTGTTCCCGGAGAGATACCCTCCTGTAGGTTCACTCCAACCCCAGTTGTAACTAACCTGATTCAGTTTATCAACCAGCTAATTGTTATAATCAGGTGTGCTAGATTATGGTTGGAGAAAACCTACAGGACAGTAGATCTCTAGGAACAGGGTTGGAGTGAAAACCTACAGGACAGTAGATCTCTAGGAACAGGGTTGGAGTGAAAACCTACAGGACAGTAGATCTCTAGGAACAGGGTTGGAGTGAAAACCTACAGGACAGTAGATCTGCAGGAACAGGGTTGGAGTGAAAACCTACAGGACAGTAGATCTCTAGGAACAGGGGTTGGAGAGCCCTGGTGTAGGGGAATCTCTCTTTATCACGGTGTGGATACAGTATGTAGGTCTACCTGGTCACTGTATTAAGTCTTATGGAGACCAGAGGCTGTAGTGACTGGGTTTAACCAATCAGCACCATGTGGTTAATTCTTATGGAGACCAGAGGCTGTAGTGACTGGGTTTAACCAGTCAGCACCATATGACCAGAGGCTGTAGTGACTGGGTTTAACCAATCAGCACCATATGACCAGAGGCTGTAGTGACTGGGTTTAACCAGTCAGCACCATATGACCAGAGGCTGTAGTGACTGGGTTTAACCAGTCAGCACCATATGACCAGAGGCTGTAGTGACTGGGTTTAACCAGTCAGCACCATATGACCAGAGGCTGTAGTGACTGGGTTTAACCAGCAGCACCATATGACCAGAGGCTGTAGTGACTGGGTTTAACCAGTCAGCAAATGAAATGAAGCGTTTCATCCTGGTGCAGAATAAACCAGGGCAGAGTAGCACATCTGGGTTCAAACACAATACGATATCATTACCAACACTATACCATATCATGACCAATACTTCAGCTGTGACTGAGTTTGGAACTAAAAGTGTAAACCCTGCCTATCTGGCACAAGCAAACATTGTTGAATAGTCTTTGAACCCAGGTCTGTCGAGTAGAGACCAATCATGAATCTCTCCCCGTTTCCCTGCAGAAATCCACCATTGACATGTAATTAAATAACATGAGATCTGGAATGAAGTCTCCCTCCCCGTAGGTCTCCTCTTAGTGGAGCCGGCGCCGTTGGTATCGTCTCAGGAAGTTACACTTTTACAACATGTCCGCCTCCAATCAAAAAGCAGTAGAACATGTTCTCCTCCAATCAGAAGCAGTAGAACATGTCCTCCTCCAATCAAAAGCAGTAGAACATGTCCTCCTCCAATCAAAAGCAGTAGAACATGTCCTCCTCCAATCAAAAGCAGTAGAACATGTCCTCCTCCAATCAAAAGCAGTAGAACATGTCCTCCTCCAATCAGAAGCAGTAGAACATGTCCTCCAATCAGAAGCAGAAGAACATGTCCTCCTCCAATCAGAAGCAGAAGAACATGTCCTCCTCCAATCAGAAGCAGAAGAACATGTCCTCCTCCAATCAGAAGCAGAAGAACATGTCCTCCTCCAATCAGAAGCAGAAGAACATGTCCTCCTCCAATCAGAAGCAGAAGAACATGTCCTCCTCCAATCAGAAGCAGAAGAACATGTCCTCCTCCAATCAGAAGCAGTAGAACATGTTCTCCTCCAATCAGAAGCAGTAGAACATGTTCTCCTCCAATCAGAAGCAGTAGAACATGTCCTCCTCCAATCAAAAGCAGTAGAACATGTCCTCCTCCAATCAGAAGCAGTAGAACATGTCCTCCTCCAATCAGAAGCAGTAGAACATGTCCTCCTCCAATCAGAAGCAGTAGAACATGTCCTCCTCCAATCAGAAGCAGTAGAACATGTCCTCCTCCAATCAGAAGCAGTAGAACATGTCCTCCTCCAATCAGAAGCAGTAGAACATGTCCTCCTCCAATCAGAAGCAGTAGAACATGTCCTCCTCCAATCAGAAGCAGTAGAACATGTTCTCCTCCAATCAGAAGCAGTAGAACATGTCCTCCTCCAATCAGAAGCAGTGCATGACGACCGAACTCTATGTATTCTGAATATGTTTGAGTCTGTAGTGAAGCTTCAATTGTTTCATTAAAAATAAATGACGATGTATTTGACACCTATGTGTTGTAAATAGTTATAATTGTTCTATTACAAAACACACGACACGGCAGTTTAAAAAATTACAATTCCAGAAAGTGTGCTTTCATCCACAATTGTTATTTCATTTTACAATCATTAACAAGACTATTGTACACTTTTCTACACCTGCGTATCGTTTCCCCAAAGCTTGTAAAAAGCAGATAAAACATCCAACGTTATTCATACGTTTTTTTTGTGTTGTTTTTTTTAACAATGTATTTTTTTGTGTGTCATTTACATTTTTCACAGAGCAACTGGGCAAACAGTGGAACAGAAGCATTGATAGTGACGGGTCAGTGCAAAACACCTGCATTTTAAATCAGAGAGAAAGATCAAGAGAGAGGAGGGGAAGAGAGAACTGCCATTTTTCTGTTGTGGTTGTTGTTGAAAAAGCACAATGTCTGTATTCATAAAGGGTCTAAGAGCAGAAATGCTGATCTAGGATCAGTTTAGTCTTTTAGAACTTAAATCAACAAGCTTCAAGAACACAGGTGGGACTCCTACCGAGAAGCTTCAACACAGGTGGGACTCCTACCGAGAAGCTTCAAGAACACAGGTGGGACTCCTACCGAGAAGCTTCAAGAACACAGGTGGGACTCCTACCGAGAAGCTTCAAGAACACAGGTGGGACTCCTACCGAGAAGCTTCAAGAACACAGGTGGGACTCCTACCGAGAAGCTTAAAGAACACAGGTGGGACTCCTACCGAAGCTTAAAGAACACAGGTGGGACTCCTACCGAGAAGCTTCAAGAACACAGGTGGGACTCCTACCGAGAAGCTTAAAGAACACAGGTGGGACTCCTACCGAGAAGCTTCAAGAACACAGGTGGGACTCCTACCGAGAAGCTTCAAGAACACAGGTGGGACTCCTACCGAACTCCTACCGAAGCTTCAAGAACACAGGTGGGACTCCTACCGAGAAGCTTCAAGAACACAGGTGGGACTCCTACCGAGAAGCTTCAAGAACACAGGTGGGACTCCTACCGAGAAGCTTCAAGAACACAGGTGGGACTCCTACCGAGAAGCTTCAAGAACACAGGTGGGACTCCTACCGAGAAGCTTCAAGAACACAGGTGGGACTCCTACCGAGAAGCTTCAAGAACACAGGTGGGACTCCTACCGAGAAGCTTCAAGAACACAGGTGGGACTCCTACCGAGAAGCTTCAAGAACACAGGTGGGACTCCTACCGAGAAGCTTCAAGAACACAGGTGGGACTCCTACCGAGAAGCTTCAAGAACACAGGTGGGACTCCTACCGAGAAGCTTCAAGAACACAGGTGGGACTCCTACCGAGAAGCTTCAAGAACACAGGTGGGACTCCTACCGAGAAGCTTCAAGAACACAGGTGGGACTCCTACCGAGAAGCTTCAAGAACACAGGTGGGACTCCTACCGAGAAGCTTCAAGAACACAGGTGGGACTCCTACCGAGAAGCTTCAAGAACACAGGTGGGACTCCTACCGAGAAGCTTCAAGAACACAGGTGGGACTCCTACCGAGAAGCTTCAAGAACACAGGTGGGACTCCTACCGAGAAGCTTCAAGAACACAGGTGGGACTCCTACCGAGAAGCTTCAAGAACACAGGTGGGACTCCTACCGAGAAGCTTCAAGAACACAGGTGGGACTCCTACCGAGAAGCTTCAAGAACACAGGTGGGACTCCTACCGAGAAGCTTCAAGAACACAGGTGGGACTCCTACCGAGAAGCTTCAAGAACACAGGTGGGACTCCTACCGAGAAGCTTCAAGAACACAGGTGGGACTCCTACCGAGAAGCTTCAAGAACACAGGTGGGACTCCTACCGAGAAGCTTCAAGAACACAGGTGGGACTCCTACCGAGAAGCTTCAAGAACACAGGTGGGACTCCTACCGAGAAGCTTCAAGAACACAGGTGGGACTCCTACCGAGAAGCTTCATGAACACAGGTGGGACTCCTACCGAGAAGCTTCATGAACACAGGTGGGACTCCTACCGAGAAGCTTCATGAACACAGGTGGGACTCCTACCGAGAAGCTTCATGAACACAGGTGGGACTCCTACCGAGAAGCTTCATGAACACAGGTGGGACTCCTACCGAGAAGCTTCATGAACACAGGTGGGACTCCTACCGAGAAGCTTCATGAACACAGGTGGGACTCCTACCGAGAAGCTTCAAGAACACAGGTGGGACTCCTACCGAGAAGCTTCAACACAGGTGGGACTCCTACAGAGAAGCTTCAACACAGGTGGGACTCCTACAGAGAAGCTTCAACACAGGTGGGACTCCTACAGAGAAGCTTCACACAGGTGGGACTCCTACAGAGAAGCTTCATGAACACAGGTGGGACTCCTACAGAGAAGCTTCATGAACACAGGTGGGACTCCTACAGAGAAGCTTCATGAACACAGGTGGGACTCCTACCGAGAAGCTTCAAGAACACAGGTGGGACTCCTACCGAGAAGCTTCAAGAGGTGGGACACAGGAAGCTGGTGGGACTCCTACAGAGAAGCTTCAACACAGGTGGGACTCCTACAGAGAACACAGGTGGGACTCCTACCGAGAAGCTTCATGAACACAGGTGGGACTCCTACCGAGAAGCTTCATGAACACAGGTGGGACTCCTACCGAGAAGCTTCAGAACACAGGTGGGACTTCAAGAACACAGGTGGGACTCCTACCGAGAAGCTTCATGAACACAGGTGGGACTCCTACAGAGAAGCTTCAACACAGGTGGGACTCCTACAGAGAAGCTTCAACACAGGTGGGACTCCTACAGAGAAGCTTCAACACAGGTGGGACTCCTACAGAGAAGCTTCAACACAGGTGGGACTCCTACAGAGAAGCTTCAACACAGGTGGGACTCCTACAGAGAAGCTTCAACACAGGTGGGACTCCTACAGAGAAGCTTCAACACAGGTGGGACTCCTACAGAGAAGCTTCAACACAGGTGGGACTCCTACCGAGAAGCTTCAACACAGGTGGGACTCCTACCGAGAAGCTTCAACACAGGTGGGACTCCTACCGAGAAGCTTCAACACAGGTGGGACTCCTACCGAGAAGCTTCAACACAGGTGGGACTCCTACCGAGAAGCTTCAACACAGGTGGGACTCCTACCGAGAAGCTTCAACACAGGTGGGACTCCTACCGAGAAGCTTCAACACAGGTGGGACTCCTACCGAGAAGCAACACAGGTGGGACTCCTACCGAGAAGCTTCAACACAGGTGGGACTCCTACCGAGAAGCTTCAACACAGGTGGGACTCCTACCGAGAAGCTTCAACACAGGTGGGACTCCTACCGAGAAGCTTCAACACAGGTGGGACTCCTACCGAGAAGCTTCAACACAGGTGGGACTCCTACCGAGAAGCTTCACAGGTGGGACTCCTACCGAGAAGCTTCAACACAGGTGGGACTCCTACCGAGAAGCTTCAACACAGGTGGGACTCCTACCGAGAAGCTTCAACACAGGTGGGACTCCTACCGAGAAGCTTCAACACAGGTGGGACTCCTACCGAGAAGCTTCAACACAGGTGGGACTCCTACCGAGAAGCTTCAACACAGGTGGGACTCCTACCGAGAAGCTTCAACACAGGTGGGACTCCTACCGAGAAGCTTTATGAACACAGGTGGGACTCCTACCGAGAAGCTTTATGAACACAGGTGGGACTCCTACCGAGAAGCTTTATGAACACAGGCCAAGAAAAGAGCTGGATGATGGAATCAAAGGGCTTTCACCACTTCACCACCACAGAAGAAGAAGCAGTACCAAGGGCTTGGACACATTTCCATACAACATGTACATTAGTTTATCAACAATAAAGAAAGATCAGGTTGTTCTTTTCTTCTTTCTCTAAAGTGAAACAAAATGAAGCCTTCAGAGACGGATCACCCCATCATGCACATTATCCTCACGTCTGGGGTATGACTGTTTATGATTTAGAATTTAGTACGGTCTGTTGGTTTGTGTTCATTTGAGAGAGGTGGGGACAGTGTGTGAGTGTGTATTTCACACTAGTGTGTTAGAAGTCCATCTGCTAGTTTGTAGAAAGACTGAGGAGAGGCAGATTCATTCCTTCCATGTTCTCTTCATCACTCAGAGGTCTCATATGGATGGGTCAGGAGGGGGGTCAGAGGTCTCATATGGATGGGGCAGGAGGGGGGTCAGAGGTCTCATATGGATGGGTCAGGAGGGGGGTCAGAGGTCTCATATGGATGGGTCAGGAGGGGGTCAGAGGTCTCATATGGATGGGTCAGGAGGGGGGGAGGGGGTCAGAAGTCTCATATGGATGGGTCAGGAGGGTGGGGTCAGAGGTCTCATATGGATGGGTCAGGAGGGGGGTCAGAGGTCTCATATGGATGGGTCAGGAGGGGGGGTCAGAGGTCTCATATGGATGGGTCAGGAGGGGGGGGTCAGAGGTCTCATATGGATGGGTCAGGAGGGGGGGTCAGAGGTCTCATATGGATGGGTCAGGAGGGGGGGGGTCAGAGGTCTCATATGGATGGGTCAGGAGGGGGTCAGAGGTCTCATATGGATGGGTCAGGAGGGGGGTCAGAGGTCTCATATGGATGGGTCAGGAGGGGGGTCAGAGGTCTCATATGGATGGGTCAGGAGGGTGGGGTCAGAGGTCTCATATGGATGGGTCGGGGGGTGGGGTCAGAGGTCTCATATGGATGGGTCAGGAGGGGGGTCAGAGGTCTCATATGGATGGGTCAGGAGGGGGGTCAGAGGTCTCATATGGATGGGTCGGGGGGTCAGAGGTCTCATATGGATGGGTCAGGAGGGGGGGGTCAGAGGTCTCATATGGATGGGTCAGGGGGGTGTCAGAGGTCTCATATGGATGGGTCAGGGGGTGTCAGAGGTCTCATATGGATGGGTCAGGAGGGGTGTCAGAGGTCTCATATGGATGGGTCAGGAGGGGGGGTCAGAGGTCTCATATGGATGGGTCAGGGGGGGGTCAGAGGTCTCATATGGATGGGTCAGGAGGGGGGTCAGAGGTCTCATATGGATGGGTCAGGAGGGGGGTCAGAGGTCTCATATGGATGGGTCAGGAGGGGGGTCAGAGGTCTCATATGGATGGGTCAGGAGGGGGGGTCAGAGGTCTCATATGGATGGGTCAGGAGGGGGGGTCAGAGGTCTCATATGGATGGGTCAGGAGGGGGGGGTCAGAGGTCTCATATGGATGGGTCAGGGGGGGGTCAGAGGTCTCATATGGATGGGTCAGGAGGGGGGGTGTCAGAAGTCTTATATGAATGAATATTACAGTATAAAGAATGGTATATAAGCACATTGTTCCACAGAGAGAGAAGTGTAGTGAGTAAAGTGGATGACGACTCAGAGGGAGAACAGCAGTCTTCATGTCATAATGAGGGAGATGAGAGGGGAGGCAACAGTCCTGGTTGCTTAAGGGGGGGAAAGAGGGAGGATGGGGTAAGTTGGGACGTGGGGGGTTAAGCGGATGAGCAGCAGCCCCCCGCGGCCGTGGCGGCTTGAGGGTCATCGTCCACGATCTGTACCCCCCTTCGTGATGTCGTTGACTGGCTGGCTCCGTTACCCTTAGCCCTCTCCTCTGCTTGGGCCGTCTCCATCATTCCTGTCAATGAGAGGGAGACGAGAGGGAGAGTCAGTACTGTGGGAGACGAGAGGGAGAGTCAGTACTGTGGGGAGACGAGAGGGAGAGTCAGTACTGTGGGGAGACGAGGTCCTACCAACAAGAGGGAGAGTCACTACTGTGGGGAGACGAAGTCCTACCAACAAGAGGGAGAGTCAGTACTGTGGGGAGAGGGAGAGTCAGTACTGTGGGGAGACAAAGTCCTACCAACAAGAGGGAGAGTCAGTACTGTGGGGAGACGAGAGGGAGAGTCAGTACTGTGGGGAGACGAGAGGGAGTCAGTACTGTGGGAGACGAGAGGGAGAGTCAGTACTGTGGGGAGACGAGAGGGAGTCAGTACTGTGGGAGACGAGAGGGAGTCAGTACTGTGGGGAGACGAGAGGAGAGAGTCAGTACTGTGGGGAGACGAGAGGGAGAGTCAGTACTGTGGGGAGACGAGAGGGAGAGTCAGTACTGTGGGAGACGAGAGGGAGAGTCAGTACTGTGGGGAGACGAGAGGGAGTCAGTACTGTGGGAGACGAGAGGGAGAGTCAGTACTGTGGGGAGACGAGAGGGAGTCAGTACTGTGGGGAGACGAGAGGGAGAGTCAGTACTGTGGGGAGACGAGAGGGAGAGTCAGTACTGTGGGGAGACGAGAGGGAGAGTCAGTACTGTGGGGAGACGAGAGGGAGAGTCAGTACTGTGGGGAGACGAGAGGGAGAGTCAGTACTGTGGGGAGAGACGAGAGGGAGTCAGTACTGTGGGGAGACGAGAGGGAGTCAGTACTGTGGGAGACGAGAGGGGGAGTCAGTACTGTGGGGAGACGAGAGGGAGTCAGTACTGTGGGAGACGAGAGGGAGAGTCAGTACTGTGGGGAGACAGTACTGTGGGGAGACAGTCCTACCAACAAAAGCTGGAAGTCCTTACAACCAAGAAAAGCCAAACATCCTACAAACAAAAAGCTTTATAAGTCCAAGCTACAAAAATCAGAAGTCCAATCTACAAAAATCAAAGTCCTACCAACAAAAATCAAAGTCCTACCAACAAAAATCAAAGTCCTACCAACAAAAATCAAAGTCCTACCACTTGAAATGATTATATTATAATGGACCAAGTATTTTATTTTTGTCTGAACCCGGAGCCATTCCATTCATCATCACTAGTCCATAACATGTGAGAACGGCTGCTTACTTTTACACAAGTCAAGGAAGAGTTCCTCTATCCCCTTGTTTAGTTTGGCTGATGTGTGATAGTGTTTTGCCCCCACCGACTCTGCATACCTGTGGAGGAGAGGAATCCACAGAGAAACACACACCGATCCGTTAGAACAAATCACCATTCCATTGTCAACACTCACAGACAAAATGGGTTTTAGTTATCAATATTCCAACCAAATCACCATTCCATTCAACGTTCACATAACAAAAAGAAGACTGTGGACTTCATGTTTAGACACCGTTATGAAAAAGGTATTGGCAAAGCAGTACAGCACCATAAGCTGATAAGACTGAACACCCCCTGCTGTACAAGGTCTCTCTACGGTACAGTTACAGGAGAAGAGTGACAAAACGAACCCTTCTGCCTCTTCAACTGATACATGTCTCTCCTTCTCCAGATCTACTTTATTACCTAAAGAGAAGAACAAAGAGAATGTATTAGTTTAGAGATCACATACGGTATATTTAAACATTAGCACCACCAACTGTACGTCTAGTTGATCGAAGGCACACTTTATTTAACCAGGAAGAGACCATGGAGGTTAGAACACTCATGTGACAGCGTTAGTTTAACTCATGATCTACAATGCAGAAGTCAATGACCACCACACACAATTACACCAAATTGCATTTTTGTTCAGTGTGCACACACATGTGTGTAGGTATGAAATATGTGTGTGTGTGTACACACACACACACACACACACAGAACAAAAACATAAAATGCAATATTTAAAGTGTTGGTCCCATGTCTCAACAGCTGAAATAAAAGAACGCAGAAATGTTCCACACTGACAAAAAGTGTATTTCTCTCAAATTTTGTGCACAAATGTATTTACATTCCTGTTAGTGAACATTTCTCCTTTTCCAAGATAATCCATCCACCTCACAGGTGTGGCATATCAAGAAGCTGATTAAACTCCATTATCATTACATAGGTGCACCTTGTGCTGGGGACAATAAAGGGCCAGTCTAAAAAGAATTGCAGTTGTCACACAACACCACAGACGTTAAGGGATAAAATCGGTTGACCAATATGTGATTATTATTATCTGACCCTGCAGGTCATCTATGAACATTTGAACATCTTGGCCACGTTCTGTTATAATCTCCACCCGGCACAGCCAGAAGAGGACTGGCCACCCCAGATAGCCTGGTTCCTCTAAGTTTCTTCCTCGGTTCTGACCTTTCTAGGGAGTTTTTCCTAGCCACCGTGCTTCTATATCTGCATTGCTTGCTGTTTGGGGTTTTAGGCTGAGTTTCTGTAAAGTACTTTGTGACATCGGCTGATGCAAAAAGGGCTTTATAAATACATTTGATTGATTGACCAATATATATAATTATTATGTATACACACACAATATATATATATACATACATATACACACACACACACACACACACACGCTGATATGAGTCTTTTACAAAAATATTTGTATCTTTATTCCACAGCTAACGCGCAGATATTATATAGATAGAATAAACAAATCCGTCTGAAGAGGGCGCTCTATGGACAGCTCACTGAGCATCATTCAGCTCTACGTCACAACGTGAGAAACAGTAGCCATGGTGACTTGACAGTGAGTAGTTTTCCACAGCCAGCGACAGCATATTTGAATAAGTAAATAAAGTACACTTCACCAAGCAGCCCTGTCCTTATCACATCTTTCACTTCGTTAATGTTAGCCTAGCTAGCCAGCAAGGTGGTAGTTAGCCTAGCTAGCCAGCAAGGTGGTAGTTAGCCTAGCTAGCCAGCAAGGTGGTAGTTAGCCTAGCTAGCCAGCAAGGTGGTAGTTAGCCTAGCTAGCCAGCAAGGTGGTAGTTAGCCTAGCTAGCCAGCAAGGTGGTAGTTAGCCTAGCTAGCCAGCAAGGTGGTAGTTAGCCTAGCTAGCCAGCAAGGTGGTAGTTAGCCTAGCTAGCCAGCAAGGTAGTTAGCCTAGCTAGCCAGCAAGGTAGTTAGCCTAGCTAGCCAGCAAGGTAGTTAGCCTAGCTAGCCAGCAAGGTAGTTAGCCTAGCTAGCCAGCAAGGTAGTTAGCCTAGCTAGCCAGCAAGGTAGTTAGCCTAGCTAGCCAGCAAGGTGGTAGTTAGCCTAGCTAGCTAGCTAGCCAGCAAGGTGGTAGTTAGCCTAGCTAGCCAGCAAGGTGGTAGTTAGCCTAGCTAGCCAGCAAGGTGGTAGTTAGCCTAGCTAGCCAGCAAGGTGGTAGTTAGCCTAGCTAGCCAGCAAGGTGGTAGTTAGCCTAGCTAGCCAGCAAGGTGGTAGTTAGCCTAGCTAGCCAGCAAGGTGGTAGTTAGCCTAGCTAGCCAGCAAGGTGGTAGTTAGCCTAGCTAGCCAGCAAGGTGGTAGTTAGCCTAGCTAGCCAGCAAGGTGGTAGTTAGCCTAGCTAGCCAGCAAGGTGGTAGTTAGCCTTAGCCAGCAAGGTGGTAGCCAGCAAGGTGGTAGCCAGCAAGGTGGTAGTTAGCCTAGCTAGCCAGCAAGGTAGTTAGCCTAGCTAGCCAGCAAGGTAGTTAGCCTAGCTAGCCAGCAAGGTAGTTAGCCTAGCTAGCCAGCAAGGTAGTTAGCCTAGCTAGCCAGCAAGGTAGTTAGCCTAGCTAGCCAGCAAGGTAGTTAGCCTAGCTAGCCAGCAAGGTAGTTAGCCTAGCTAGCCAGCAAGGTAGTTAGCCTAGCTAGCCAGCAAGGTAGTTAGCCTAGCTAGCCAGCAAGGTAGTTAGCCTAGCTAGCCAGCAAGGTATTTAGCCTAGCTAGCCAGCAAGGTAGTTAGCCTAGCTAGCCAGCAAGGTGGTAGCCTTAGCCAGCTGGTAGCCAGCAAGGTGGTAGTTAGCCAGCAGCTGGTAGCCAGCAAGGTGGTAGTTAGCCTAGCTAGCCAGCAAGGTGGTAGTTAGCCTAGCTAGCCAGCAAGGTGGTAGTTAGCCTAGCTAGCCAGCAAGGTGGTAGTTAGCCTAGCTAGCCAGCAAGGTAGTTAGCCTAGCTAGCCAGCAAGGTAGTTAGCCTAGCTAGCCAGCAAGGTGGTAGTTAGCCTAGCTAGCCAGCAAGGTAGTTAGCCTAGCTAGCCAGCAAGGTAGTTAGCCTAGCTAGCCAGCAAGGTGGTAGTTAGCCTAGCTAGCCAGCAAGGTGGTAGTTAGCCTAGCTAGCCAGCAAGGTGGTAGTTAGCCTAGCTAGCCAGCAAGGTGGTAGTTAGCCTAGCTAGCCAGCAAGGTGGTAGTTAGCCTAGCTAGCCAGCAAGCCGGTAGTTAGCCTAGCTAGCCAGCAAGGTATTTAGCCTGCATCTCAATGCCTAGGTTGTGAACAGTGCAGTTTCAGATTGACTTTGAGACCTTCTTGGTTATTAGTGTGCTTGTGGTGTTTCAGCACAGACACCTCTGCATTCTTATGCACTGCCATAGATAAATATTTGTCTAAGTTGTACCTAAGGTAAACTGAACAACGGTTTTGTATTTACTTTCGTATTTATTTAGGATATAGTAGCTTTTTGGTGGTTCTTGTAAACAACAAATAAAATGTTCTTAAATTATGCATTATTTTAAATTTTTCGTTTAGAAATCATAATTTTGAGTATCTGTTAAACCTTTAGAAAACAATTTGTGAGAAAAGGTGTGTTTTTCATGCCACATCTAAAAACCAATATCAAAATCGGTGACTTTTGCCTCCCTAAAATCAGTGTCGGAACCACAAATCCCATACGGGTCGGGTTCCAGTTAAGATATCACATAAATATTGAGGAGGATGTAACCCCAACAATGTCAACAATGATCTACTCCGTGCAACTCGTCCTGCATTTGAAAGGTTCCCTGGCTGCTGGTCGGAGAAGACTGAACGTCAGGGTTGAAAGTTGTAGGCGTTGACATTTCAGAGGGAGAGAACAACGGGATGTGTCTGGAGCACATTGAGCTGTCCGACAGATGGTCTTATGTGACTGAAATTTGGAGGCAAGAGAATATCAGAGACAAACAAACTATATTCTAGACTCCCTCCATCCTGGCAACATTAAGAAATAATTAGGATTTCTTTTCAATTGCAGTGCCCCGTAACTAAACTAAATTCTCCACGCCACTTTTTAAAATTATTTTTTTAACCTTTATTTAACCTTTATTTTACTAGGCAAGTCAGTTAAGAACAAATTCTTATTTTCAATGACGGCCTAGGAACAGTGGGTTAACTGCCTGTTCAGGGGCAGAACGACAGATTTTTACCTTGTCAGCTCGGTGATTCGAACTTGCAACCTTTTGGTTACTAGTCCAACGCTCTAACCACTAGGCCACCCCTCGCCTCTAACCACTAGGCCACCCCTCGCCTCTAACCACTAGGCCACCCCTCGCCTAGTGGTTATAGGCCACCCCTCGCCTAGTGGTTATAGGCCACCCCTCGCCTAGTGGTTATAGGCCACCCCCCCGCCTCTAACCACTAGGCCACCCCCCGCCTCTAACCACTAGGCCACCCCCCCGCCTCTAACCACTAGGCCACTAGGCCACCCCCCGCCTCTAACCACTAGGCCACCCCCCGCCTCTAACCACTAGGCCACCCCCCGCCTCTAACCACTAGGCCACCCCCCGCCTCCACCCCCCTCTAACCACTAGCCACCCCCCGCCTAACCACTAGGCCACCCCCCGCCTCTAACCACTAGGCCACCCCCCGCCTCTAACCACTAGGCCACCCCCCGCCTCTAACCACTAGGCCACCCCCCCGCCTCTAACCACTAGGCCACCCCCCCGCCTCTAACCACTAGGCCACCCCCCCTCTAACCACTAGGCCTCTAACCACTAGGCCACCCCCCGCCTCTAACCACTAGGCCACCCCCCGCCTCTAACCACTAGGCCACCCCCCGCCTCTAACCACTAGGCCACCCCCCGCCTCTAACCACTAGGCCACCCCCCGCCTCTAACCACTAGGCCACCCCCCGCCTCTAACCACTAGGCCACCCCCCGCCTCTAACCACTAGGCCACCCCCCGCCTCTAACCACTAGGCCACCCCCCGCCTCTAACCACTAGGCCACCCCCCGCCTCTAACCACTAGGCCACCCCCGCCTCTAACCACTAGGCCACCCCCCACCCCCGCCTCTAACCACTAGGCCACCCCCCGCCTCTAACCACTAGGCCACCCCCGCCTCTAACCACTAGGCCACCCCCGCCTCTAACCACTAGGCCACCCCCCGCCTCTAACCACTAGGCCACCCCCGCCTCTAACCACTAGGCCACCCCTCGCCTCTAACCACTAGGCCACCCCTTGCCTCTAACCACTAGGCCACCCCCCGCCTCTAACCACTAGGCCACCCTACCCAAGATGGATCCATTTACAGGGTGAAATGTGATAAACTATAAAAGAAGTGTTGAAAAGTGAAAAGCTATGGTCTGCAATAACTTACCTACTATACATAAACAAATCTCATTCCCCAACATTTTCCTCAATTCTTTGACCCAGTTTTTCACCTACAAAGCAAAGACATTACATTTCAGATCGATTTACAGTTCAAGAAAACAACATTTCAACATTAGAACACAGAGACACCGATGCAAATTAAATATGAATATCAAAAGAAACCATTTTCCATAATAATATATCTTGACATTTCTATGTTACTCATTTTTTAAATGATGTTCTTCTCTCCAGAGAGCTGTGTTCCTAATAGCACCCCGTTTCCCTATGGGCCCTGGTTAAATGTAGTGCACTGTATAGGGAATAGGGTACTCTTTGGGACACGGCTCTCCGCTGTTCTCTCTGAGGAGATCATAGCCACCTTCTGGAAAGAGTCCTCATCTGTGATGTCATAGACCAATATGGCTCCGTTGGAGTCTCTGTAGTAGATGGGACCTAAGGCGTGGAAGCGCTCCTGACCTGCTGTATCCTGGGGAGGAGAAAGAGCGAGAGAGAGTCCACTGTTCAAGCCTCTGGAAAAAGACTGTTTGACATGGACAGTGACTGGCGACAGTTTGGTGGTGAGAACAACATTACACACCAGGAAGAAACACCTGCAAGCCAGACTGATTCAGACAAATAATGTCAACGATGCATCTCTCCCTGCCTGCAACAGACTGACCCAAATCAGAATGGATGCCGAATTCCTGTTCCTATTGCATCAAATGATGCAGGACCATATGTTACAGGACAGAGAGAGATCACTGCAGGACCATATGTTACAGGACAGAGAGAGATCACTGCAGGACCATATGTTACAGGACAGAGAGAGATCACTGCAGGACCATATGTTACAGGACAGAGAGAGATCACTGCAGGACCATATGTTACAGGACAGAGAGAGATCACTGCAGGACCATATGTTATAGGACAGAGAGAGATCACTGCAGGACCATATGTTATAGGACAGAGAGAGATCACTGCAGGACCATATGTTATAGGACAGAGATCACTGCAGGACCATATGTTACAGGACAGAGAGATCACTGCAGGACCATATGTTACAGGAGATCAGAGAGACAGGACAGAGAGAGATCACTGCAGGACCATATGGTACAGGACAGAGAGAGATCACTGCAGGACCATATGGTACAGGACAGAGAGAGATCACTGCAGGACCATATGTTACAGGACAGAGAGAGATCACTGCAGGACCATATGTTACAGGACAGAGAGAGATCACTGCAGGACCATATGTTACAGGACAGAGAGAGATCACTGCAGGACCATATGTTACAGGACAGAGAGAGATCACTGCAGGACCATATGTTACAGGACAGAGAGAGATCACTGCAGGACCATATGTTACAGGACAGAGAGAGATCACTGCAGGACCATATGTTACAGGACAGAGAGAGATCACTGCAGGACCATATGTTACAGGACAGAGAGAGATCACTGCAGGACCATATGTTACAGGACAGAGAGAGATCACTGCAGGACCATATGTTACAGGACAGAGAGAGATCACTGCAGGACCATATGTTACAGGACAGAGAGAGATCACTGCAGGACCATATGTTACAGGACAGAGAGAGATCACTGCAGGACCATATGTTACAGGACAGAGAGAGATCACTGCAGGACCATATGTTACAGGACAGAGAGAGATCACTGCAGGACCATATGTTACAGGACAGAGAGAGATCACTGCAGGACCATATGTTACAGGACAGAGAGAGATCACTGCAGGACCATATGTTATAGGACAGAGAGAGGAGATCACTGCAGGACCATATGTTATAGGACAGAGAGAGGAGATCACTGCAGGACCATATGTTATATGACAGAGAGAGGAGATCACTGCAGGACCATATGTTATATGACAGAGAGAGGAGATCACTGCAGGACCATATGTTATAGGACAGAGAGAGGAGATCACTGCAGGACCATATGTTACAGGACAGAGAGAGATCACTGCAGGACCATATGTTACAGGACAGAGAGAGATCACTGCAGGACCATATGTTACAGGACAGAGAGAGATCACTGCAGGACCATATGTTACAGGACAGAGAGAGATCACTGCAGGACCATATGTTATAGAACAGAGAGAGGAGATCACTGCAGGACCATATGTTATAGGACAGAGAGAGGAGATCACTGCAGGACCATATGTTATAGGACAGAGAGAGATCACTGCAGGACCATATGTTACAGGACAGAGAGAGATCACTGCAGGACCATATGTTATAGGACAGAGAGAGATCACTGCAGGACCATATGTTACAGGACAGAGAGAGATCACTGCAGGACCATATGTTACAGGACAGAGAGAGATCACTGCAGGACCATATGTTATAGAACAGAGAGAGGAGATCACTGCAGGACCATATGTTATAGAACAGAGAGAGGAGATCACTGCAGGACCATATGTTATAGGACAGAGAGAGGAGATCACTGCAGGACCATATGTTATAGGACAGAGAGAGATCACTGCAGGACCATATGTTACAGGACAGAGAGAGATCACTGCAGGACCATATGTTATAGGACAGGGAGAGATCACTGCAGGACCATATGTTATAGGACAGAGAGAGATCACTGCAGGACCATATGTTATAGGACAGAGAGAGATCACTGCAGGACCATATGTTATAGGACAGAGAGAGATCACTGCAGGACCATATGTTATAGGACAGAGAGAGATCACTGCAGGACCATATGTTATAGGACAGGGAGAGATCACTGCAGGACCATATGTTATAGGACAGAGAGAGATCACTGCAGGACCATATGTTATAGGACAGAGAGAGATCACTGCAGGACCATATGTTACAGGACAGAGAGAGATCACTGCAGGACCATATGTTACAGGACAGAGAGAGATCACTGCAGGACCATATGTTACCGGACAGAGAGAGAGATCACTGCAGGACCATATGTTACAGAACAGAGAGAGATCACTGCAGGACCATATGTTACAGGACAGAGAGAGATCACTGCAGGACCATATGTTACAGGACAGAGAGAGATCACTGCAGGACCATATGTTACAGGACAGAGAGAGATCACTGCAGGACCATATGTTACAGGACAGAGAGATCACTGCAGGACCACATCATTTCTTCGAGGAGGAACAGGAAGTCAAAGCAGATGAAGGGATCTACATCCGGTTCCCCATATGAGCTCTGGTCAAAAGCAGTGCACCATGTAGGGAACAGGATGCCATTTGGCACAGAGAGAGAGAGGGCCTTACCCATATGGCCAGGTTCACCCTCTTCCCTGTGATGTTGAGCTTCTTGGTGAGGAAGGACGCCTGGAAGAGACAAAACACATTAAGTCTTGTGTCTGCAGAAACACACACAGTAACAGGCCCTGTTTTAACTGACACAGTATTAACTAGATTCAGCTCCTATCAACAAGGTGCTGTGAAGAAACACGTACGACTCAGGGAGGAACAGGGACAGACATCAGCTGAGACACGGGCCCTGGTGAACAGGGACAGACATCAGCTGAGACACGGGCCCTGGTGAACAGGGACAGACATCAGCTGAGACACGGGCCCTGGTGAACAGGGACAGGCATCAGCTGAGACACGGGCCCTGGTGAACAGGGACAGGCATCAGCTGAGACACGGGCCCTGGTGAACAGGGACAGGCATCAGCTGAGACACGGGCCCTGGTGAACAGGGACAGACATCAGCTGAGACACGGGCCCTGGTGAACAGGGACAGGCATCAGCTGAGACACGGGCCCTGGTGAACAGGGACAGACATCAGCTGTGCCACGGGCCCTGGTGAACAGGGACAGACATCAGCTGAGACACGGGCCCTGGTGAACAGGGACAGGCATCAGCTGAGACACGGGCCCTGGTGAACAGGGACAGGCATCAGCTGAGACACGGGCCCTGGTGAACAGGGACAGACATCAGCTGAGACACGGGCCCTGGTGAACAGGGACAGGCATCAGCTGAGACACGGGCCCTGGTGAACAGGGACAGGCATCAGCTGAGACACGGGCCCTGGTGAACAGGCAGTGGATGTGTCATTTGGAAGACCATCCCCCTTTTAGGCCAGTTATCTACCTGGAAAACCGTCCACGTGGGGAACACGTTCCTTCTTAATGTAATGTAAGAACTACACCATATACTTTGACAACTTTAGTAAGTTAAGTCATTCTGTTCTCATCCACAGTAATGATCTGGTTCTAAGTATCTCTGTTGCGGTAACATCGTCATCTCTCCATTCTCTTCCTCATTAAGACAAAGAGATTCCATAATGAAAAGAGCTCTGATGAGAAATGCAGGCGGAATAGGAAGACAGTTGAATGGGTGTTCTACTCAGGAAAGGCTAGGCAGTAACTTTATAATTCACCCGACCGTCAGAGGAAAGATCACCAGAAAGGAGATCCTCATTTCTTTCTCAGACTGACATCTCAGCATCTGCCTGCCTCGGAGCTTTAGATTTTTACAAGAACTGCCAGTTGGAGAGTGAGAGAAACAGTGAGAAACAGATAATGAGTTTTAAAATAGCTCAAAACAGCATGAAGATACAACAACATCTGCTAATGTCATTAAGGCCCAGCCAGATATACTAGGCTATGAGGACACATTGCATCACCACTCTCACTCAGTCCACAAGCACATGATCACAATCACCTGTTGCTCAGCAGGGTTCTAGAATTCCAGTCAGTCCCCTGTATCCACGGTAACCAGATAGTACAGCAGAACAGTCACGTAGTCTAATCCAGGAATACCTGAGGATCCTGATGGGATTACTAGGTCTTGTTAAAACACTGGGGAGCAGTGGTGCTAGCTGCGTCACTACAGAACCCGGTTCGATTCCAGGCTGTGTCGCAGCCGACCGCGACCCGGGAGATGGCGCACAATTGGCCCAGCGTCATCCGGATGAGGGGAGGGTTTGGTCACATGGGCTGTCCTCGTCCCATCACGCTCCTCGTGGCGGGCTGAGGGACATGCACGGTTGTCAGCTGTACGGTGTTCCCTCCGACACATTGGTGCGTCTGGCTTCGGGGTTAAGCGAACATTGTGTCAAGAAGAAGTGCGGCTTGGCGGGGTCGTGTTTCGGGAAGACCCGCGGCTCAGTTGCAGCGATGGGACAAGACCAACTACCAATTGGATACCCCGAAATTGGGGAGAAAAAGGGGTAAAAAAATAATCTAATACATTGGGGAGCATTTAGATGTAGTTTTTATTTGGACACAGATTCCTAACTAATGAATGTCAGAGAAAGTAGTCTGAAGACAAAGCCTACTGTGTGAGGTATGACAGCCAGGGTCAATTATTGACCATCAGTGTTCAGTTCATACATGACGCAACGCCTCTCAAATGTTGACCTGTCGCTATTGGTTTTTCTTTCTGCAGCTATAAAGACAACACAGACCAGGCCATTTCCACACGCTTCACCCAGGCATCCAGGTGCCCAGTTCGGGTAGAGACATGTTCAAAATGTGCCTTGGTGGAGGAGGGCATAAAGACCGACTCCCTGCCCCACAACTAAACCAGTTACCTCCAAAGCATCTCGTTCTCCTCCAAGACAGAAACTAACAACCACATCACAATCACAGGCAGACTTTCTCCCAGCAGGAGGGTATTTTTACCCAGCATCCTTAGCTTCTAGAGCTGACCAGGATCTATAGTCGGCTCTGGGCAGAGCTAATGGCCTGGATGTCTGCCTGGAGCCTCGGTCTCTCAGCCAGGACCAGCCCATTGATGACTGACTGACCAATAAAAAAGCTTTTGTCTGCTCTGAAGAGGTGGAGACTAACAGAGGAATAAATAAAGTGCCCTGAGAAGAATTGGGGTCTGAGGGAGAGAGACAAACAGCTCTGACAGAGAGAGAGAGATAGGGATGAGGTGAGACTAGGGTCGGTCGGACCTCTTATCAGGCAAGATTGACAAGGTCGACATTTTCTGACCAAGACGCATTCCCCAACAACACATAAAACCTCACATAATTCTGCCCAAAAACAATGACAATTTCTCTCAACCAGTGGCATATTGGCTTTTTTAGGTGAGCGCTGATGTCGCCCGGTGATAAGAAGTGCCCACTTTGTCAAAGGCAGGGGCATAAAATATTTATCTTGTCCCTTCCCGTGGTGGTCCTTCTGTGGCTCAGTTGGTAGAGCATGGCGCTTGTAACGCCAAGGTAGTGGGTTCGATTCCCGGGACCACCCATACGTAGGATGTATGCACACATGACTGTAAGTCGCTTTGGATAAAAGCGTCAGCTAAATGGCATATATTATTTATTATTTTTATTCCCAGCGTGCCTCTCCAGCATGCTGTTGGAGAGATCGGTCGCTGCAGCTTTCCACCAACATCACGACAAAAAAACTAATCTAACATCAATCATGTAGCAGATATAGGATACGGTAGAAAGAGTATGTGGCATGTTCTGTAGCCTTCAGGCTGGAGATAAAATGGACGACAAAGTAACGAGACTGAAACTTTTAGAAATCAGTGGTTTCAAGGTTTGTATCCGTACATTTTTTTTACGAGCTGATCATAGAGAAAAAGAAAATACTTGTGCATTTCTCGCTGTGTAAACAACATTACAAATAGACTCAGGATATATCTCCTCCTGATAAAGTCAGGTAGCTGATATTCAGAGTTTAAATAGCCAGATTGATTAGTCACAGGAATCAGGACTAATGAAGCCAATGCAACAATCTGTTTTTACAGACGGTGGGCCTAACACACGGATGGGCATTCACACACGGATGAGCATTCACACACAAATGGGCATTCACCTGAGCATTCACACACGGATGGGCATTCACACACGGATGGGCATTCACCTGAGCATTCACACACGGATGGGCATTCACCTGAGCATTCACACACGGATGGGCATTCACACACGGATGGGCATTCACCTGAGCATTCACACACGGATGGGCATTCACCTGAGCATTCACACACGGATGGGCATTCACCTGAGCATTCACACACGGATGGGCATTCACCTGAGCATTCACACACGGATGGGCATTCACCTGAGCATTCACACACGGATGGGCATTCACCTGAGCATTCACACACGGATGGGCATTCACCTGAGCATTCACACACGGATGAGCATTCACCTGAGCATTCACACACGGATGGGCATTCACACACGGATGGGCATTCACCTGAGCATTCACACACGGATGGGCATTCACCTGAGCATTCACACACGGATGGGCATTCACCTGAGCATTCACACACGGATGGGCATTCACCTGAGCATTCACACACGGATGGGCATTCACCTGAGCATTCACACACGGATGAGCATTCACCTGAGCATTCACACACGGATGAGCATTCACCTGAGCATTCACACACGGATGGGCATTCACCTGAGCATTCACACACGGATGGGCATTCACCTGAGCATTCACACACGGATGGGCATTCACCTGAGCATTCACACACGGATGAGCATTCACCTGAGCATTCACACACGGATGAGCATTCACCTGAGCATTCACACACGGATGGGCATTCACCTGAGCATTCACACACGGATGAGCATTCACCTGAGCATTCACAAACGGATGAGCATTCACCTGAGCATTCACACACGGATGGGCATTCATAACATTCCACATGAGCATTAACATGAGCATTCACACACGGATGGGCATTCACCTGAGCATTCACACACGGATGGGCATTCACCTGAGCATTCACACACGGATGGGCATTCACACACGGATGAGCATTCACACACGGATGGGCATTCACCTGAGCATTCACACACGGATGGGCATTCACACACGGATGGGCATTCACCTGAGCATTCACACACGGATGGGCATTCACCTGAGCATTCACACACGGATGGGCATTCACCCGAGCATTCACACACGGATGGGCATTCACCTGAGCATTCACACACGGATGAGCATTCACCTGAGCATTCACACACGGATGGGCATTCACCTGAGCATTCACACACGGATGGGCATTCACCTGAGCATTCACACACGGATGGGCATTCACCCGAGCATTCACACACGGATGGGCATTCACCTGAGCATTCACACACGGATGAGCATTCACCTGAGCATTCACACACGGATGAGCATTCACCTGAGCATTCACACACGGATGGGCATTCACCTGAGCATTCACAAACGGATGAGCATTCACCTGAGCATTCACACACGGATGGGCATTCATAACATTCCACATGAGCATTAACATGAGCATTCACACACGGATGGGCATTCACCTGAGCATTCACACACGGATGGGCATTCACCTGAGCATTCACACACGGATGAGCATTCACACACGGATGGGCATTCACCTGAGCATTCACACACGGATGGGCATTCACCTGAGCATTCACACACGGATGGGCATTCACACACGGATGGGCATTCATAACATTCCACATGAGCATTAACATGAGCATTCACACACGGATGAGCATTCACATGAGCATTAACACACGGATGAGCATTCATAACATTCCATTGAGGGCCGATGTCACAGTACATGTTCCGTCCCACTCCTCGCCCCTACCTGGGCTACAACCAGGGACACATCAACAACTGCCTCCCACAAAGCATCGTTACCCATCGCTCCACAAAAGCCACAGCCCTTGCAGAGCAAGGGGAACAACTACTTCAAGGTCTCAGAGCGAGTGACGTCACCGATTGAACCGCTATTAACGCGCACCACCGCAAACTAGCTAGTCGTTTCACATCGGTTAGGCCGACATGGTAGGTTACACCCCAGTAAGCACGGCTCTTTTTTTATTGTGCTGTACGGGAGCGCAGTCTTTTTGTTCTGTTTTACAAATGGTAGTCCTATCACATACAGCGCATTCAGACCGCAGTCTGTTGTGTTTTACAAATGGTAGTCCTATCACATACGGCGCATTCAGACCGCAGTCTGTTGTGTTTTACAAATGGTAGTCCTATCACATACGGCGCATTCAGACCGCAGTCTGTTGTGTTTTACAAATGGTAGTCCTATCACATACGGCGCATTCAGACCGCAGTCTGTTGTGTTTTACAAATGGTAGTCCTATCACATACAGCGCATAGTCCTCTGTTGTGTTTTACAAATCACATACAGCGCATTCAGACCGCAGTCTGTTGTGTTTTACAAATGTCCTATCACATACAGCGCATTCAACCGCAGTCTGTTGTGTTTTACAAATGGTAGTCCTATCACATACAGCGCATTCAGACCGCAGTCTGTTGTGTTTTACAAATGGTAGTCCTATCACATACAGCGCATTCAGACCGCAGTCTGTTGTGTTTTACAAATGGTAGTCCTATCACATACAGCGCATTCAGACCGCAGTCTGTTGTGTTTTACAAATGGTAGTCCTATCACATACAGCGCATTCAGACCGCAGTCTGTTGTGTTTTACAAATGGTAGTCCTATCACATACAGCGCATTCAGACCGCAGTCTGTTGTGTTTTACAAATGGTAGTCCTATCACATACAGCGCATTCAGACCGCAGTCTGTTGTGTTTTACAAATGGTAGTCCTATCACATACAGCGCATTCAGAAAGCATTCAGACCACTTGACTTTTTCCATACTGTTGGGTTACAGACTTGTTCTAAAATTGATTCAATTGTTTTCTCCCCCCCCCATCAATCTACACACAATACCCCATAATGACATCACAATACCCCATAATGACATCACAACACCCCATAATGACATCACAATACCCCATAATGACATCACAATACCCCATAATGACAAAGCAAAAACAGTTTGACATTTGTTAATTTATATTAAAAAAAAATATACATCACATTCACATAAGTATTCAGACCCTTCACTCAGTACTTTGTTGCGACACCTTTGTCAGCGATTACAGCCGGTGTAGGTAGTTATCGTAAATAAGAATTTGTTCTTAACTGACTCGCCTAGTTATATTTTAAGATATAAAATAAATAACTTCCAGGCAGACTTTAATTTACATTGGTCTCCTATAGCAAACTAGGCAAGGAGAGGGGAGAGGTGAGGAAGTGAGTCAGAGACCTTTCAGACAGCAGGTCTGACTACAGCAACCCAAAGAAACAGTTGTTCTCCAAGGGAGCAGAACCAGAGCTCAACTAGCTGCCAAATTGATGGTTTAACACATTCATGAATCTGTGGCTCTGTCGGCAGACGGCCAGGCTGTGGGCCTGTGGCTGTGGGCCTGTGGTTCTGTCGGCAGATGGCCAGGCTGTGGGCCTGTGGATCTGTCGGCAGACGGCCAGGCTGTGGGCCTGTGGCTGTGGCTCTGTCGGCAGATGGCCAGGCTGTGGGCCTACAACTCTCGTGTCTGCTTATTTTACTGTACATGCAGCAGCTGGAGTCTACAGGGTCAGCTCAGGTCAACGTCCAAGCTTCCTACAGCGATGTTTAACCCCCTACAACAATCTGATCCAATCCCCAAGGTCAGCTCAGGTCAACGTCCAAACTTCCTACAGCGATGTTTAACCCCTACAACAATCTGATCCAATCCCCAAGGTCAGCTCAGGTCAACGTCCAAGCTTCCTACAGCGATGTTTAACCTCCTACAACAATCTGATCCAATCCCCAAGGTCAGCTCAGGTCAACGTCCAAGGTTCCCACAGCGATGTTTAACCCCCTACAACAATCTGATCCAATCCCCAAGGTCAGCTCAGGTCAACGTCCAAGGTTCCCACAGCGATGTTTAACCCCCTACAACAATCTGATCCAATCCCCAAGGTCAGCTCAGGTCAACGTCCAAGGTTCCCACAGCGATGTTTAACCCCCTACAACAATCTGATCCAATCCCCAAGGTCAGCTCAGGTCAACGTCCAAGCTTCCTACAGCGATGTTTAACCCCCTACAACAATCTGATCCAATCCCCAAGGTCAGCTCAGGTCAACGTCCAAGCTTCCTACAGCGATGTTTAACCTCCTACAACAATCTGATCCAATCCCCAAGGTCAGCTCAGGTCAACGTCCAAGCTTCCTACAGCGATGTTTAACCTCCTACAACAATCTGATCCATTCCCCTTGAACCGTTTCCTTACCACATCTCTTCCTCATCAGATGGATGTTGCTTATGGGTCTGTTCCTCGTGTAACAAGCGATGGAGTGGAAGACATAGAAGCTTATGGAAAAGCAGGACATGAAAGCTTCCTTTCCAGTCAAATTGATCTTCATTTCCCAGCCCATTAGACATACACTGTACAGTACCGAGGCACAGCCCATTAGACCTATACACTGTACAGTACCAAGGCACAGCCCATTAGACCTATACACTGTACAGTACCAAGGCACAGCCCATTAGACCTATACACTGTACAGTACCAAGGCACAGCCCATTAGACCTATACACTGTACAGTACCAAGGCACAGCCCATTAGACCTATACACTGTACAGTACCGAGGCACAGCCCATTAGACCTATACACTGTACAGTACCGAGGCACAGCCCATTAGACCTATACACTGTACAGTACCAAGGCACAGCCCATTAGACCTATACACTGTACAGTACCATGGCACAGCCCATTAGACCTATACACTGTACAGTACCAAGGCACAGCCCATTAGACCTATACACTGTACAGTACCAAGGCACAGCCCATTAGACCTATACACTGTACAGTACCATGGCACAGCCCATTAGACCTATACACTGTACAGTACCAAGGCACAGCACATTAGACCTATACACTGTACAGTACCGAGGCACAGCCCATTAGACAAATACACTGTACAGTACCGAGGCACAGCCCATTAGACCTATACACTGTACAGTACCAAGGCACAGCCCATTAGACCTATACACTGTACAGTACCAAGGCACAGCCCATTAGACCTATACACTGTACAGTACCATGGCACAGCCCATTAGACCTATACACTGTACAGTACCATGGCACAGCCCATTAGACCTATACACTGTACAGTACCATGGCACAGCCCATTAGACCTATACACTGTACAGTAACAAGGAACAGCCCATTAGACCTATACACTGTACAGTACCGAGGCACAGCTCCTCTCTCTCTCATATGCTAGATCAATAAAAACACACTTAGCAGTCATTCTCTACGGAGGTCATTATTGACTGACCACCTTGAAGTCACCAAGTAAAAGGTCTGTAAACGGACACCTAAAACCTCCCATTACATCATGAGGACCTGTCAACCTGACATTAATACCTCCCATTACATCATGAGGGCCTGTCAACCTGACATTAATACCTCCCATTACATCATGAGGGCCTGTCAACCTGACATTAATACCTCCCATTACATCATGAGGGCCTGTCAACCTGACATTAATACCTCCCATTACATCATGAGGGCCTGTCAACCTGACATTAATACCTCCCATTACATCATGAGGGCCTGTCAGCCTGACATTAATACCTCCCATTACATCATGAGGGCCTGTCAACCTGACATTAATACCTCCCATTACATCATGAGGGCCTGTCAGCCTGACATTAATACCTCCCATTACATCATGAGGGCCTGTCAACCTGACATTAATACCTCCCATTACATCATGAGGGCCTGTCAACCTGACATTAAAACCTCCCATTACATCATGAGGGCCTGTCAACCTGACATTAATACCTCCCATTACATCATGAGGGCCTGTCAACCTGACATTAAAACCTCCCATTACATCATGAGGGCCTGTCAGCCTGACATTAATACCTCCCATTACATCATGAGGGCCTGTTAACCTGACATTAATACCTCCCATTACATCATGAGGGCCTGTCAGCCTGACATTAATACCTCCCATTACATCATGAGGGCCTGTCAACCTCCCATTACATCATGAGAGCCTGTTAATCTGACATTACATCATGAGAGCCTGTCAACCTGACATTAATACCTCCCATTACATCATGAGGGCCTGTCAACCTGACATTAATACCTCCCATTACATCATGAGGGCCTGTCAACCTCCCATTACATCATGAGAGCCTGTTAATCTGACATTACATCATGAGAGCCTGTCAACCTGACATTACATCATGAGAGCCTGTCAACCTGACATTAATACCTCCCATTACATCATGAGAGCCTGTTAATCTGACATTACATCATGAGAGCCTGTCAACCTGACATTACATCATGAGAGCCTGTTAATCTGACATTACATCATGAGAGCCTGTTAATCTGACATTACATCATGAGAGCCTGTTAATCTGACATTACATCATGAGAGCCTGTTAATCTGACATTACATCATGAGAGCCTGTCAACCTGACATTACATCATGAGAGCCTGTTAATCTGACATTAATACCTCCCATTACATCATGAGGGCCTGTCAACCTGACATTACATCATGAGGGCCTGTCAACCTGACATTACATCATGAGAGCCTGTTAATCTGACATTACATCATGAGAGCCTGTTAATCTGACATTACATCATGAGAGCCTGTTAATCTGACATTACATCATGAGAGCCTGTCAACCTCCCATTACATCATGAGGGCCTGTCAACCTGACATTACATCATGAGAGCCTGTTAATCTGACATTACATCATGAGAGCCTGTTAATCTGACATTACATCATGAGAGCCTGTTAATCTGACATTACATCATGAGAGCCTGTCAACCTCCCATTACATCATGAGAGCCTGTTAATCTGACATTACATCATGAGAGCCTGTCAACCTGACATTAATACCTCCCATTACATCATGAGGGCCTGTCAACCTGACATTAATACCTCCCATTACATCATGAGAGCCTGTTAATCTGACATTAATACCTCCCATTACATCATGAGAGCCTGTTAATCTGACATTAATACCTCCCATTACATCATGAGGGCCTGTCAACCTGACATTAATACCTCCCATTACATCATGAGGGCCTGTCAACCTGACATTAATACCTCCCATTACATCATGAGGGCCTGTCAGCCTGACATTAATACCTCCCATTACATCATGAGGGCCTGTCAACCTGACATTAATACCTCCCATTACATCATGAGGGCCTGTCAACCTCCCATTACATCATGAGGGCCTGTCAACCTGACATTAATACCTCCCATTACATCATGAGGGCCTGTCAACCTGACATTAATACCTCCCATTACATCATGAGGGCCTGTCAACCTCCCATTACATCACCTGTCCCTGATTAATATCCCATTACATCAGGGCCTGTTAATCTGACATTAATACCTAACATTACATCATGAGAGCCTGTTAATCTGACATTAATACCTCCCATTACATCATGAGGGCCTGTCAACCTGACATTAATACCTCCCATTACATCATGAGGGCCTGTCAGCCTGACATTAATACCTCCCATTACATCATGAGAGCCTGTCAACCTCCCATTACATCATGAGAGCCTGTCAACCTGACATTACATCATGAGAGCCTGTTAATCTGACATTAATACCTCCCATTACATCATGAGAGCCTGTTAATCTGACATTAATACCTCCCATTACATCATGAGGGCCTGTCAACCTGACATTAATACCTCCCATTACATCATGAGAGCCTGTTAATCTGACATTAATACCTCCCATTACATCATGAGAGCCTGTCAACCTGACATTAATACCTCCCATTACATCATGAGAGCCTGTTAATCTGACATTACATCATGAGAGCCTGTTAATCTGACATTACATCATGAGAGCCTGTCAACCTGACATTACATCATGAGAGCCTGTTAATCTGACATTACATCATGAGAGCCTGTTAATCTGACATTACATCATGAGGGCCTGTCAACCTGACATTACATCATGAGAGCCTGTCAACCTGACATTACATCATGAGGGCCTGTCAACCTGACATTACATCATGAGAGCCTGTCAACCTGACATTAATACCTCCCATTACATCATGAGGGCCTGTCAACCTGACATTAATACCTCCCATTACATCATGAGAGCCTGTTAATCTGACATTAATACCTCCCATTACATCATGAGAGCCTGTCAACCTCCCATTACATCATGAGGGCCTGTCAACCTGACATTAATACCTCCCATTACATCATGAGAGCCTGTCAACCTGACATTAATACCTCCCATTACATCATGAGGGCCTGTCAACCTGACATTAATACCTCCCATTACATCATGAGGGCCTGTCAACCTGACATTACATCATGAGGGCCTGTCAACCTGACATTACATCATGAGGCCTGTCAACCTGACATTAAAACCTCCCATTACATCATGAGGGCCTGTCAACCTGACATTAATACCTCCCATTACATCATGAGGGCCTGTCAACCTGACATTAATACCTCCCATTACATCATGAGGGCCTGTCAACCTGACATTAATACCTCCCATTACATCATGAGGGCCTGTCAACCTCCCATTACATCATGAGGGCCTGTCAACCTGACATTAATACCTCCCATTACATCATGAGAGCCTGTTAATCTGACATTAATACCTCCCATTACATCATGAGGGCCTGTCAACCTGACATTAATACCTCCCATTACATCATGAGAGCCTGTCAACCTGACATTAATACCTCCCATTACATCATGAGGGCCTGTCAACCTGACATTAATACCTCCCATTACATCATGAGGGCCTGTCAACCTGACATTAATACCTCCCATTACATCATGAGGGCCTGTCAACCTGACATTAATACCTCCCATTACATCATGAGGGCCTGTCAACCTGACATTAATCATGAGGGCCTGTCAACCTGACATTAATTATTACATCATGAGGGCCTGTCAACCTGACATTAATACCTCCCATTACATCATGAGGGCCTGTCAATCTGACATTACATCATGAGGGCCTGTCAACCTGACATTAAAACCTCCCATTACATCATGAGAGCCTGTCAACCTGACATTACATCATGAGGGCCTGTCAACCTGACATTAATACCTCCCATTACATCATGAGGGCCTGTCAACCTGACATTACATCATGAGGGCCTGTCAACCTGACATTAAAACCTCCCATTACATCATGAGGGCCTGTCAACCTGACATTACATCATGAGGGCCTGTCAACCTGACATTAATACCTCCCATTACATCATGAGGGCCTGTCAACCTGACATTAATACCTCCCATTACATCATGAGAGCCTGTCAACCTGACATGAATACCTCCCATTACATCATGAGGGCCTGTCAACCTGACATTAATACCTCCCATTACATCATGAGGGCCTGTCAACCTGACATTACATCATGAGGACCTGTCAACCTGACATTACATCATGAGGACCTGTCAACCTGACATTACATCATGAGGGCCTGTCAACCTGACATTACATCATGAGGACCTGTCAACCTGACATTACATCATGAGGGCCTGTCAACCTGACATTACATCATGAGGACCTGTCAACCTGACATTAATACCTCCCATTACATCATGAGGGCCTGTCAACCTGACATTAATACCTCCCATTACATCATGAGGGCCTGTCAACCTGACATTAATACCTCCCATTACATCATGAGGGCCTGTCAACCTGACATTAATACCTCCCATTACATCATGAGGGCCTGTCAACCTGACATTAATACCTCCCATTACATCATGAGAGCCTGTTAATCTGACATTAATACCTCCCATTACATCATGAGGGCCTGTCAACCTGACATTAATACCTCCCATTACATCATGAGGGCCTGTCAACCTGACATTACATCATGAGGGCCTGTCAACCTGACATTAAAACCTCCCATTACATCATGAGAGCCTGTCAACCTGACATTACATCATGAGGGCCTGTCAACCTGACATTAATACCTCCCATTACATCATGAGGGCCTGTCAACCTGACATTAATACCTCCCATTACATCATGAGGGCCTGTCAACCTGACATTAATACCATCATGAGAGCCAACCTGACATCATCCCAGGGCCTGTCAACCTGACATTACATCATGAGGACCTGTCAACCTGACATTACATCATGAGGACCTGTCAACCTGACATTACATCATGAGGACCTGTCAACCTGACATTACATCATGAGGACCTGTCAACCTGACATTACATCATGAGGACCTGTCAACCTGACATTACATCATGAGGGCCTGTCAACCTGACATTAATACCTCCCATTACATCATGAGGGCCTGTCAACCTGACATTAATACCTCCCATTACATCATGAGGGCCTGTCAACCTGACATTAATACCTCCCATTACATCATGAGGGCCTGTCAACCTGACATTAATACCTCCCATTACATCATGAGGGCCTGTCAACCTGACATTAATACCTCCCATTACATCATGAGGGCCTGTCAACCTGACATTAATACCTCCCATTACATCATGAGGGCCTGTCAACCTGACATTAATACCTCCCATTACATCATGAGGGCCTGTCAACCTGACATTAAAACCTCCCATTACATCATGAGGGCCTGTCAACCTGACATTAATACCTCCCATTACATCATGAGAGCCTGTCAACCTGACATTACATCATGAGGGCCTGTCAACCTGACATTAATACCTCCCATTACATCATGAGAGCCTGTCAACCTGACATTACATCATGAGGGCCTGTCAACCTGACATTAATACCTCCCATTACATCATGAGAGCCTGTCAACCTCCCATTACATCATGAGGGCCTGTCAACCTGACATTAAAACCTCCCATTACATCATGAGAGCCTGTCAACCTGACATTACATCATGAGGGCCTGTCAACCTGACATTAAAACCTCCCATTACATCATGAGAGCCTGTCAACCTGACATTAATACCTCCCATTACATCATGAGGGCCTGTCAACCTGACATTAAAACCTCCCATTACATCATGAGGGCCTGTCAACCTGACATTAATACCTCCCATTACATCATGAGGGCCTGTCAACCTGACATTAATACCTCCCATTACATCATGAGAGCCTGTCAACCTGACATTAATACCTCCCATTACATCATGAGGGCCTGTCAACCTGACATTAATACCTCCCATTACATCATGAGGGCCTGTCAACCTGACATTAATACCTCCCATTACATCATGAGAGCCTGTCAACCTGACATTAATACCTCCCATTACATCATGAGGGCCTGTCAACCTGACATTAATACCTCCCATTACATCATGAGGGCCTGTCAACCTGACATTAATACCTCCCATTACATCATGAGGGCCTGTCAGCCTGACATTAATACCTCCCATTACATCATGAGGGCCTGTCAACCTGACATTAATACCTCCCATTACATCATGAGGGCCTGTCAGCCTGACATTAATATCTCCCATTACATCATGAGGGCCTGTCAACCTCCCATTACATCATGAGGGCCTGTCAACCTGACATTAATACCTCCCATTACATCATGAGGGCCTGTCAACCTGACATTAATACCTCCCATTACATCATGAGGGCCTGTCAACCTGACATTAATATCTCCCATTACATCATGAGGGCCTGTCAACCTGACATTAATACCTCCCATTACATCATGAGGGCCTGTCAACCTGACATTAAAACCTCCCATTACATCATGAGGGCCTGTCAACCTGACATTAATACCTCCCATTACATCATGAGGGCCTGTCAACCTGACATTATTTAGGCTATTTCTTTCCATGTAAATGGTTGGTCATCAACACTTTGTCTCAGTATGGTTCTGTTAAATTGTCATATCAACAGGTTGTCCAATTAACATGACACTATAATTAGGCTAGGTACCTCTGCTTGGGGCTGGGCCCAGATAGTACAGGAGAGGACCAGGGGCTGGGCCCAGATAGTACAGCAGAGGACCAGGGGCTGGGTCCAGATAGCAGGGCCCAGAACATCTAATTGCCAGCCAAAATAACCCACTATTCAGATTTACTGGTCCTGGTCAGCCTGATCCTGGATCTGTTTGTGCTGTCTTGCCAGGCCAACCCTGTGTTAATTTCAACCATAAGAGTTGGCAAGACAGCACAAACAGATCCAGGAACAAGGTTAACTCCAACCTGCATGGAAAAATATACTAAAATAGGCCTACAGCATCCACCTCCAATCCCGATCCATAACGCTTAACATGGGGGAATGTGAAACATGCAGATGAGGCTTTTAGCAGCACAGAAGCGGACCCCTCTCACGTGAGCTGGGCTCGATGATGATCCTTTCACCTAGACTTATTACATCATTACAAATCTCTGCCTGCTAAGGCCTTTCCACTGACCATGCCTGATCTGCCATACATCACGTGGTTGTGGCCTCGCCCCACCAGGACAGCCCAGGACACGGCTGCCCCCCAGGACAAGCCCAGGGCACGGCTGCCTACCCCCCAGGACAAGCCCAGGGCACGGCTGCCTACCCCCCAGGACAAGCCCAGGGCACGGCTGCCTACCCCCCAGGACAGCCCAGGGAATCTATTGAAAGGAACAATATATTTCTAAAACAGCGCAATTCAGCTGTATTGCAAATGGGGGAATAAATAATAATAATAAAAATGTGTATTATATAATAGTGACCTAATAAGAATATTCCCTCAAAACACAACACCCATGAGATCATTATAGAATCATTGTGAACAAGCCATTTCAATGACTTCCCAGGGACCCACAACAAAAGGATGATTGTTATGGGTGTTTGGGTTTTATAACACTGCAGAAGCTCCAGTCCAGCATGTAGTCTACTGGACCAGAGGAACCCAGACTGGTATTCACACAACACCAGCATGTAGTCTACTGGACCAGAGGAACCCAGACTGGTATTCACACAACACCAGCATGTAGTCTACTGGACCAGAGGAACACAGACTGTTATTCACACAACACCAGCATGTAGTCTACTGGACCAGAGGAACACAGACTGTTATTCACACAACACCAGCATGTAGTCTACTGGACCAGAGGAACACAGACTGTTATTCACACAACACCAGCATGTAGTCTACTGGACCAGAGGAACACAGACTGTTATTCACACAACACCAGCATGTAGTCTACTGGACCAGAGGAACACAGACTGTTATTCACACAACACCAGCATGTAGTCTACTGGACCAGAGGAACACAGACTGTTATTCACACAACACCAGCATGTAGTCTACTGGACCAGAGGGACCCAGACTGTTATTCACACAACACCAGCATGTAGTCTACTGGACCAGAGGAACACAGACTGTTATTCACACAACACCAGCATGTAGTCTACTGGACCAGAGGGACCCAGACTGTTATTCACACAACACCAGCATGTAGTCAGTCTACTGGACCAGGGGAACACAGACTGTTATTCACACAACACCAGCATGTAGTCTACTGGACCAGAGGAACACAGACTGTTATTCACACAACACCAGCATGTAGTCTACTGGACCAGGGGAACACAGACTGTTATTCACACAACACCAGCATGTAGTCAGTCTACTGGACCAGGGGAACACAGACTGTTATTCACACAACACCAGCATGTAGTCAGTCTACTGGACCAGAGGAACACAGACTGTTATTCACACAACACCAGCATGTAGTCTACTGGACCAGAGGAACACAGACTGTTATTCACACAACACCAGCATGTAGTCAGTCTACTGGACCAGAGGGACCCAGACTGTTATTCACACAACACCAGCATGTAGTCAGTCTACTGGACCAGAGGGACCCAGACTGGTATTCACACAACACCAGCATGTAGTCTACTGGACCAGAGGAACCCAGACTGTTATTCACACAACACCAGCATGTAGTCAGTCTACTGGACCAGAGGAACACAGACTGTTATTCACACAACACCAGCATGTAGTCTACTGGACCAGGGGAACACAGACTGTTATTCACACAACACCAGCATGTAGTCAGTCTACTGGACCAGGGGAACAAAGACTGTTATTCACACAACACCAGCATGTAGTCTACTGGACCAGAGGAACACAGACTGTTATTCACACAACACCAGCATGTAGTCAGTCTACTGGACCAGAGGAACACAGACTGTTATTCACACAACACCAGCATGTAGTCTACTGGACCAGGGGAACACAGACTGTTATTCACACAACACCAGCATGTAGTCTACTGGACCAGAGGAACACAGACTGTTATTCACACAACACCAGCATGTAGTCAGTCTACTGGACCAGAGGGACCCAGACTGTTATTCACACAACACCAGCATGTAGTCAGTCTACTGGACCAGAGGAACACAGACTGTTATTCACACAACACCAGCATGTAGTCTACTGGACCAGGGGAACACAGACTGTTATTCACACAACACCAGCATGTAGTCTACTGGACCAGAGGAACACAGACTGTTATTCACACAACACCAGCATGCAGTCTACTGGACCAGAGGAACACAGACTGTTATTCACACAACACCAGCATGTAGTCTACTGGACCAGGGGAACACAGACTGTTATTCACACAACACCAGCATGTAGTCAGTCTACTGGACCAGAGGAACACAGACTGTTATTCACACAACACCAGCATGTAGTCTACTGGACCAGAGGAACACAGACTGTTATTCACACAACACCAGCATGTAGTCTACTGGACCAGAGGGACCCAGACTGTTATTCACACAACACCAGCATGTAGTCAGTCTACTGGACCAGAGGAACACAGACTGTTATTCACACAACACCAGCATGTTATTCACACAACTCACCAACCATGAGTGAGCTTAAAAGATTAATATTCTAAAACTTATATTCATATTAGAGTGTGATGAAACAAAGCTGGATTACAGATTTGCATCCCAAATGGCATCATATTCCCTATGTAGTGCACTACCTTTGACCATAGGGCCCTGGTCTAAAGTAGTGCACTACATAGCAAATAGGGTGCCATTTGGGATAAGAGTTAGTCATCATGGGACTATGTCCAAACATTGCCTAATGGAGCTGACAGTTTGGACGAGTATTTAAATGAGAGTTG
Source organism: Oncorhynchus keta (assembly GCF_023373465.1). Taxonomy (NCBI): domain Eukaryota; kingdom Metazoa; phylum Chordata; class Actinopteri; order Salmoniformes; family Salmonidae; genus Oncorhynchus; species Oncorhynchus keta. The sequence continues at coordinate 166,453 of NW_026290755.1, read as the reverse complement.
AGAGTCAGTCATGATTAACTAAACCTGAATCCTCTTCAGCTAACGAACTGCAAGTTATTCTCTCCCCCCCCCCCCTGGTTTCTCCTTTACTGTTCAGCTGAGGAGTGTGTGAACCTAAAAGACCCAGTTACCCAAAACAATAGGCCTGGGTTGTGTTCATTAGGCAACAAACGGAAGAAACAGAACGGAAACGAGGGGACGGACTACTACCTGGTGTCCAATAAGAAACACTCACATTCGTTTTCATTTGTGTGTCCTAATGAATACGACCCTAGTTCGTACTCCTTCCTTCCTCTCTCTCTCTCTCTACTTGTGGGAGGGTCAGGTTACAGCCAAGGCAGCGTTTTCACTAGAAACAAAAGCAACTTGGCTCTGAGGTAGCTGTGCTAGAAAACAGGCACTTTCCTTTCCTTTTCAGACATGTAGAAACCAGGAGCCTGTGTGGGAGGGTTTGTTGAAGAGTTTAGAACACTGACAGCACAAAGCCAGTGAAGAGCTATTGATCACAATTCAGAGTTAGTAGACGAAACCTTTCTTCTAAAAATGGACGGTTGATTAGGTTAACCATACGTAAACACGTGTGATATCTAAGCCTCACTGTTTAAATGAAAGAAGAAAATAAAATGCTACGGCTATATTTTATCTACACTTCACAGCAGCCATTACTGTGGAGGTTAAACGGCTGTGGTGGTAGGCCAAGTCAGTTCAGGACACTTTCTCTAAACCTGACCCTTGCTGACCTCTGGACAACGGGAGCACGTCTAGGCCAGGCTATAAAGCTGAGCGCGTCTAGGCCAGGCTAACAACCTGAGCGCGTCTAGGCTACGCTAACAACCTGAGCGCGTCTAGGCTAAGCTAACAACCTGAGCGCGTCTAGGCTAAGCTAACAACCTGAGCGCGTCTAGGCTAAGCTAACAACCTGGGCCCAGTTTCCAGATAGCGATGGAATTTAGGCTTCTGAGTGTTTTATCGATCATCTTTCCTACAACGGCCGAAGTTGTAACGTGTTTCCCTAAACAGCACACAGAGGGAACGGTCACGTCGTTGAGGCGTTTGTCAATACTGATAGGATGGAAAGACAAAAAAAGGTACTGCTGCTCTCGGATCAGCTTTCCCCATTCAAATTTTACCTGAACATTATAATTATTCCACAATACTGACAATGGATCAGCTCCTAGAGAAATATTGTCACCTGTGGCTGCAAATATTGAAGCGGCTTATTCTAATGCTTACCCTACAAATGACGATTTGGCACATCGTTGCATACCCGTTAGGCTACACGTCATGAAATTGAGCCAAGAATGACAAGACAGTAGCCAAAGAGCAAAACACTAACTAAATGGAATGAACATGAAATTGTAGCCTATACTGCAGGTAGTGGTTTGAGATGCCTGTAATAAACTGACACGCACCATAAACACACCCTAACCAGACTGTGTTGGCTCAGATCATTGCTTTTCACATCGTCCTTTCCAGAACAGTTCCGGCGACTATGGTGGATGTGTAACCAGGCCAGAACAGAACAGCATGGCTCAGTAGTGTGAGAAGGGTCTGAGAGGTCTAGGGTGGTCTGAAGACAAGAACAGCTTGGCTCAGTAGTGTGAGAAGGGGTCTGAGAGGTCTAGGGTGGTCTGAAGACAAGAACAGCTTGGCTCAGTAGTGTGAGAAGGGGTCTGAGAGGTCTAGGGTGGTCTGAAGACAAGAACAGCTTGGCTCAGTAGTGTGAGAAGGGGTCTGAGAGGTCTAGGGTGGTCTGAAGACCGGGTTCAGCACAACTCGAGGTTGGCATGACTACTACACTACAAACTAGCTTACATGACAGTAGAATTATGGGCTTGTGCCAAAGTTCACTCATCGTCGAGTCTGTAGTAGCCTGTAGTGGTCTCTGAGTGGCTCATTTCATGGCTCATTTCAGAGGGAAGAGCAAACATGGCATAACATCTGCTCGGGGCTGTACAGGCTAATCTTCCTGTGTTGTCATTTCAGGCTGATGTTTCCACGGCATCAATGGATGTTGACATTTAGTCTAGCCTAGGTTAGGTCAGCATGGGGACAGATGATCAGTAATAAGTCTAGCCTAGGTTAGGTCAGCATGGGGACAGATGATCAGTACTAAGTCTAGCCTAGGGTAGGTCAGCATGGGGACAGATGATCAGTAATAAGTCTAGCCTAGGTTAGGTCAGCATGGGGACAGATGATCAGTACTAAGTCTAGCCTAGGGTAGGTCAGCATGGGGACAGATGATCAGTAATAAGTCTAGCCTAGGTTAGGTCAGCATGGGGACAGATGATCAGTACTAAGTCTAGCCTAGGGTAGGTCAGCATGGGGACAGATGATCAGTAATAAGTCTAGCCTAGGGTAGGTCAGCATGGGGACAGATGATCAGTACTAAGGTCTGGGGACAGATGATCAGTACTAGCCTAGGGTAGGTCAGCATGGGGACAGATGATCAGTAATAAGTCTAGCCTAGGGTAGGTCAGCATGGGGACAGATGATCAGTAATAAGTCTAGCCTAGGTTAGGTCAGCATGGGGACAGATGATCAGTAATAAGTCTAGCCTAGGGTAGGTCAGCATGGGGACAGATGATCAGTAATAAGTCTAGCCTAGGTCGGCATGGGGACAGATGATCAGTAATAAGTCTAGCCTAGGTTAGGTCAGCATGGGGACAGATGATCAGTAATAAGTCTAGCCTAGGGTAGGTCAGCATGGGGACAGGTGATCAGTAATAAGTCTAGCCTAGGGTAGGTCAGCATGGGGACAAATGATCAGTAATAAGTCTAGCCTAGGGTAGGTCAGCATGGGGACAAATGATCAGTAATAAGTCTAGCCTAGGGTAGGTCAGCATGGGGACAAATGATCAGTAATAAGTCTAGCCTAGGGTAGGTCAGCATGGGGACAAATTATCAGTAATAAGTCTAGCCTAGGGTAGGGCAGCATGGGGACAGATGATCAGTAATAAGTCTAGCCTAGGTTAGGTCAGCATGGGGACAGATGATCAGTAATAAGTCTAGCCTAGGTTAGGTCAGCATGGGGACAGATGATCAGTAATAAGTCTAGCCTAGGGTAGGTCAGCATGGGGACAGATGATCAGTAATAAGTCTAGCCTAGGGTAGGTCAGCATGGGGACAGATGATCAGTAATAAGTCTAGCCTAGGGTAGGTCAGCATGGGGACAGATGATCAGTAATAAGTCTAGCCTAGGGTAGGTCAGCATGGGGACAGATGATCAGTAATAAGTCTAGCCTAGGGTAGGTCAGCATGGGGACAGATGATCAGTAATAAGTCTAGCCTAGGGTAGGTCAGCATGGGGACAGATGATCAGTAATAAGTCTAGCCTAGGGTAGGTCAGCATGGGGACAGATGATCAGTAATAAGTCTAGCCTAGGGTAGGTCAGCATGGGGACAGATGATCAGTAATAAGTCTAGCCTAGGGTAGGTCAGCATGGGGACAGATGATCAGTAATAAGTCTAGCCTAGGGTAGGTCAGCATGGGGACAGATGATCAGTAATAAGTCTAGCCTAGGGTAGGTCAGCATGGGGACAGATGATCAGTAATAAGTCTAGCCTAGGGTAGGTCAGCATGGGGACAGATGATCAGTAATAAGTCTAGCCTAGGGTAGGTCAGCATGGGGACAGATGATCAGTAATAAAAGATTAAACACTAGACCTGTGTGTTTACCGGGCCTGTTCAGGCTACCATAGTATTTGGCCTACTAAACTAGGTAAATAGATTGTAAGCAACAGTTTATGACAGTCATAATCAGTGTTGGGATAAGTTACTTGAAAAAAGTAATATTAACTTGTTACATTTATCTCAAATCAAATGTATTTATAAAGCCCTTCGTACATCAGCTGATATCTCAAAGTGCTTTACAGAAACCCAGCCTAAAACCCCAAACAGCAAGCAATGCAGGTGTAGAAGCACGGTGGCTAGGAAAAACTCCCTAGAAAGGCCAAAACCTAGGAAGAAACCTAGAGAGGAACCAGGCTATGTGGGGTGGCCAGTCCTCTTCTGGCTGTGCCGGGTGGAAATTATAACAGAACATGGCCAAGATGTTCAAATGTTCATAAATGACCAGCATGGTCGAATAATAATAAGGCAGAACAGTTGAAACTGGAACAGCAGCACGGCCAGGTGGACTGGGGATAGCAAGGAGTCATCTAAATGTATTACTTTGTGTGGAAAGTAAATGTGTTATATTACTGTTGCTTTCGCGAAGAAAAGAAACCTCACCTTTGATTGTGGGAGGGAGCAAGGAGAACCGCTCTTGCTCGACCAAAGACAGGCGACTTCCTAACCCAGGTTTGATCACTAGATTCTCCTCTGATCTGTGCTGCTGCTTTCTGTTCTTGTCTACAAGTTCTGCCCCATCATATGGGCTGCTGAATTAGCCACGTACAGAGCCTTCGGTGCTTCAACAAAGTACTGAGTACAGGGTCTGAATACATGTGGAAATGGAAATGTGATGTTTCCGTCAAGGGTTCTGAATACTTTCTGAAGGCACCGTAAACCAAGCCAAACATCTCTACAGATTTCCTATCTTTAAAATCTCTCCGTCCAGCTGTCAGTTATGATTATGGACCGCATGTACATGGACCCATAGAGACGTATAGAGGGCACACTTTCCAACACAGACCCATAGAGACGTATAGAGGGCACACTTGCCAACACAGACCCATAGACGTATAGAGGGCACACTTGCCAACACAGACCCATAGAGACGTATAGAGGGCACACTTGCCAACACGGACCCATAGAGACGTATAGAGGGCACACTTTCCAACATGGACCCATAGAGACGTATAGAGGGCACACTTTCCAACATGGACCCATAGAGACGTATAGAGGGCACACTTTCCAACATGGACCCATAGAGACCCATAGAGGGCACACTTGCCAACATGGACCCATAGAGACGTATAGAGGGCACACTTTCCAACATGGACCCATAGAGACCCATAGAGGGCACACTTGCCAACATGGACCCATAGAGACGTATAGAGGACACACTTTCCAACATGGACCCATAGAGACCCATAGAGGGCACACTTGCCAACACAGACCCATAGAGACGTATAGAGGGCACACTTGCCAACACAGACCCATAGACACGTATAGAGGGCACACTTTCCAACACAGACCCATAGACACGTATAGAGGACACACTTGCCAACACAGACCCATAGAGACGTATAGAGGGCACACTTGCCAACACAGACGTATAGAGGGCACACTTGCCAACACAGACCCATAGAGACGTATAGAGGGCACACTTGCCAACACAGACCCATAGACACGTATAGAGGGCACACTTGCCAACACAGACCCATAGACACGTATAGAGGGCACACTTGCCAACACAGACCCATAGAGACGTATAGAGGGCACACTTGCCAACACAGACCCATAGAGACGTATAGAGGGCACACTTGCCAACACAGACCCATAGACACGTATAGAGGGCACACTTGCCAACACAGACACGTATAGAGGACACACTTGCCAATACAGACCCATAGAGACGTATAGAGGGCACACTTGCCACCAGACAGGAAAACTATAGGCTTTGTCATCACAAGCTATCAACGGCAAAGATCAAAAGTGCGCATTTCGATGGACAGCAGCTGTCATGACATTTCTTCAAACAGCCTTTCTCTGCCTGCTTGAGAACGAAATGAGGAAATTAGTCAGTTAATTAAGAACAAATTCTTGACAGCCTAGGAACAGTGGGTTAACTGCCTTGTTCAAGGGCAGAACAACAGATATTTTACCATGTCAGCTTGGGGATTCGATCTTCCAACCTTTCGGTTACAAGTCCAACGCACTAACCACTAGGCTACCTAGTTGTACAACACATCATTGCCCCCCCACGATGAAATCGGGGAGGGAACTGTGGATCCGTCTCCGTCCGTTAGTACATTAGTCACACGCAATCTCAGGTGAAATGATGAGTCTTGACATAGAGATCCGGCATTCATTAAATGACACTGATTGGACCTAGACGGGAGCTATAGTAATTCACTGGAACGGGTTGGTCACAAGCAATCTCAACTGGCCTAAGGGGAGGGAAGCACATCATTAGTGGGGGAACGCCTTGTTTACTGTTGATTTAAGTCGTTTGTAATTAGACAGCAGTTGCCATATTATTCTCGTTTCTAAGTATTGTTTGAGGTGTTTTTTGTGTATAAAAAGCCAGCAGCATACCACCCTGTATCCCACCTCTAGGAGCTAAGCAGGGTTGGTCCTGGTCGGTCCATGGATGGGAGACCAGATGCTGCTGGAAGTGGTGTTGGAGGCCTAGTAGGAGACACTATTTCCTCTGGTGTAAAAAAAAAGGGAAAAAAAGAAGACATCCCAATGCCCCAGGGCAGTGATTGGGGACATTTCCCTGTGAAGGGTGTCGTCTTTCAGATGGGACGTTAAACGGGTGTCCTGACTATGTGGTCACTAAAGATCCCATGGCACTTATCGTAAGATTAGGGGTGTTGACCCCCGGTGTCCTAGCTAAAATCTGGCCTTCATACCATCATGAGCCCCTAATCATCCCCAACTTCCAATTGGCTCATTCACCCCCCTCCTCTGCCCTGTAACTACGCCCCTGTAAATGAGAATGTGGACTCTTGAAAATGAGAATATGCATCGGAATAGATTTTATCGTGCAAAATGTCTAATAAATGAAGAACAGTCTCTTGTTGCCTATTGTAATCTCAGGAAACAATGCAATGAACAAACACGTTGAACAGGAAATAAAGTAGGACCACGGTGGATTGTATTTAACTAATTGTAGTTAGTTCACACACAAGCAGTTTCACAACTGTTTTCTGCCTGAGTGTGTAGTTTCAAAGGTTCTCTCTCTCCAAATATTCAAAACAATGAAACTGCTATTTCCCAGCAAACAAGTTGGCCATTCATGACAGGTTTAACACATTTTTACTTTGACCCCAAAGGATTGACAGCAAAGAAATGCTAATATTCCCTTTGCACTGACGAGAGAGACCTACCAGTCACCTGTGAGAGAGTCCACAAGCAAGGGCAAGCTCCCGGAGAGATTATATTGGTATTAGTAATACGGGTGTGACACCAGCCTGTTGGCATCACAGCTGCCCTTTTTTTACCACAATTACCTTGCTTAGTGGGCGTGAGATTAAGAGCACCATCGTCATTGAGGAGACTGACTGTAGCCTACCCTACTGCTGTCAACGTAGGCCCTAGTAAGTATTCACTAACTACTATCCAGTGTATGAGCTGGCACTACTACTAAAGTAGGCCTACTACTATAAACAAAACAATACCAGTACTACTGACAGGAGAAAATGGTCACCTGACAACTAGGCCTATTGCAATAGGCCTTGAAACAACTGTTAGATACACCGGAACTGCCGATAGGTACTTATCACAGTGGGAGGCTGTTCCTTCTCCTGCTAGAACAAAAACGGTACCTGCGGCGTGCCGAACCAACCTATCGCAATGCTCGTCAGTGGCCAACAAGTTGACTTTGAGCCAATCAGAGAGCATGTAAAATTTTAAAGTTAACTTAAGAGGCCATTTTCTCCATACATCCACAGATGAGACAATCACACTTCATATCACACCAATCACACTTCTAGCACCAGCTGTCAGAGCAGCTCACAGATTACTGCACCTGTACATAGCCCATCTATAATTTAGCCCAAACAACTACCTCTCCCCCTACTGTATTTATTTAGCTCCTTTGCACCCTATTATTTATCTCTACTTTGCACATTCTTCCACTGCAAATCTACCATTCCAGTGTTTTACTTGCTATAATGTATTTACTTTGCCACCATGGCCTTTTTTTTTTGCCTTTACCTCCCTTATCTCACCTCATTTGCTCACATTGTATAGAGACTTGTTTATACTGTATTATTGACTGTATGTTTGTTTTACTCCATGTGTAACTCTGTGTTGTTGTATGTGTCAAACTGCTTTGCTTTATCTTGGCCAGGCCGCAAGTGTAAATGAGAACTTGTTCTCAACTTGCCTACCTGGTTAAATAAAGGTGAAATAAATAAATAAAATATGCTACCATCAGACTGCCTAAGTGCACACCACACTAAATACTTCCTCCAAGCCAGCTAACCACTAGCTAGTTGACATAATTAAATCACAATGGACTAGCTAGTTTCCATGAGTTAGTGCAGTGTCCATAGCATGCTAGCAATGTTGTGCCAGCTAGCGAATATGCTATGGAGTATGCTATGGAGAGTGAATTCAAATGTTTAATTGTCATCTTGCTAGGTAGTGATCTAGCCATGGCCATCTGGCTAGTATAAAGAAGGGCTTTCTACAAAAAATGGCAACATCAGCGCAGACAGCTTGGAATCTAGACCACAAGCAATACGCACGGATATGCAATGCCAAACAACACTACTGCCACCTTCCGGTTTGGAGTATTGTAACAAGGCTGAGTGGCTGACGACTTCCAAGGTCTTTGCTGTGTGAACACAAAAGAGATTGAGTGTCGACAGTCAGAGAGCTGCCAAGTACTTTCTCCAGGAAACATTTGACAATCCTACCGGAGTGTCTGAGTTTTAAGACTCAAGGCTCACTGGCAGTGCAGTAGAGAGCAAACTCTAGTCTAGAGGGCTTCACAAATATACCCGAAACCTATTACCCCGAGAAGGAACTCAGATCTGTGTGAAAATATGTGAAATGCCGACTAAATCTGAAATTATATTTGAAGAAAATATCCAGATTAAAATCACTTTTGCTGCGCATGGCAGTTGGTTCAGGTTCTTTCAATATATGAATCTCTATCCTCCGCTGTCTCTGTCTGGCTTGAGCAGCTCTCCCTACAGGGAACTTGTTTCAACTGGGCCGCTTGGGCCCTCACCGTCTCCCATGCCAATGATGCGCTCAGGACAGACAGGTGTATTTGTGCAAGGGATAAGTGTTAAGGTAGCCTATCTTATGACCAGTTTCCAGTAGAGATATGGGTTTCAGAAATATGATGCTAATTCACACCGAGGCACGATGGTCAGGCCTATCAAGGACTTTTGAAAAGATGTTTTGAATACAGTAAGGAACTATTTGCCATGGATGCATTGACGTAATATGACGCAAAAAAAATACTCAGAAGCTGCACAGCTCAAGTGATGGTGAGTTACTGAGAAATACTATCAGACATGAGCAAATGGAAACTTTTAGACCTACAGGCCTTCATCTCCACACAGGCCGGGAACTTCATGCTCTCGAGCTAAATATATTAAAAACAAATAAACATTCAAAAGCGTCAACAATTAAATAATGAATGTGAATTAGCAGGAGACAGAGCGCATTCTGTAGAGAGACACGCCGATGCATCTCCACCACACACCCTATCCCTTACAGAGCGCATTCTGTAGAGAGACACGCCGATGCATCTCCACCACACACCCTGTCCCTTACAGAGCGCATTCTGTAGAGAGACACGCCGATGCATCTCCACCATCTCCACACACCTGTCCCTTACAGAGCGCATTCTGTCACGCCGATCATCTCCACCACACACCCTGTCCCTTACAGAGCGCATTCTGTAGAGAGACACGCCGATGCATCTCCACCACACACCCTGTCCCTTACAGAGCGCATTCTGTAGAGAGACACGCCGATGCATCTCCACCACACACCCTGTCCCTTACAGAGCGCATTCTGTAGAGAGACACGCCGATGCATCTCCACCACACACCCTATCCCTTACAGAGCGCATTCTGTAGAGAGACACGCCGATGCATCTCCACCACACACCCTGTCCCTTACAGAGCGCATTCTGTAGAGAGACACGCCGATGCATCTCCACCACACACCCTGTCCCTTACAGAGCGCATTCTGTAGAGAGACACGCCGACGCATCTCCACCACACACCCTGTCCTTACAGAGCGCATTCTGTAGAGAGACACGCCGAGCATCTCCACCACACACCCTGTCCCTTACAGAGCGCATTCTGTAGAGAGACACGCCGATGCATCTCCACCACACACCCTGTCCCTTACAGAGCGCATTCTGTAGAGAGACACGCCGACGCATCTCCACCACACACCCTGTCCCTTACAGAGCGCATTCTGTAGAGACACGCCGACGCATCTCCACCACACACCCTGTCCCTTACAGAGCGCATTCTGTAGAGAGACACGCCGATGCATCGCCACCACACACCCTGTCCCTTACAGAGCGCATTCTGTAGAGAGACACGCCGATGCATCTCACCACACACCCTGTCCCTTACAGAGCGCATTCTGTAGAGAGACACGCCGACGCATAAACCACACACCCTGTCCCTTACAGAGCGCATTCTGTAGAGAGACACGCCGATGCATCTCCACCACACACCCTATCCCTTACAGAGCGCATTCTGTAGAGAGACACGCCGATGCATCTCCACCACACACCCTGTCCCTTACAGAGCGCATTCTGTAGAGAGACACGCCGATGCATCTCCACCACACACCCTGTCCCTTACAGAGCGCATTCTGTAGAGAGACACGCCGATGCATCGCCACCACACACCCTGTCCCTTACAGAGCGCATTCTGTAGAGAGACACGCCGATGCATCTCCACCACACACCCTGTCCCTTACAGAGCGCATTCTGTAGAGAGACACGCCGATGCATCTCCACCACACACCCTGTCCCTTACAGAGCGCATTCTGTAGAGAGACACGCCGATGCATCTCCACCACACACCCTGTCCCTTACAGAGCGCATTCTGTAGAGAGACACGCCGATGCATCTCCACCACACACCCTGTCCCTTACAGAGCGCATTCTGTAGAGAGACACGCCGATGCATCGCCACCACACACCCTGTCCCTTACAGAGCGCATTCTGTAGAGAGACACGCCGACATCTCCACCACACACCCTGTCCCTTACAGAGCGCATTCTGTAGAGAGACACGCCGATGCATCGCCACCACACACCCTGTCCCTTACAGAGCGCATTCTGTAGAGAGACACGCCGATGCATCGCCACCACACACCCTGTCCCTTACAGAGCGCATTCTGTAGAGAGACACGCCGATGCATCTCCACCACACACCCTGTCCCTTACAGAGCGCATTCTGTAGAGAGACACGCCGATGCATCTCCACCACACACCCTGTCCCTTACAGAGCGCATTCTGTAGAGAGACACGCCGATGCATCGCCACCACACACCCTGTCCCTTACAGAGCGCATTCTGTAGAGAGACACGCCGATGCATCGCCACCACACACCCTGTCCCTTACAGAGCGCATTCTGTAGAGAGACACGCCGATGCATCTCCACCACACACCCTATCCCTTACAGAGCGCATTCTGTAGAGAGACACGCCGATGCACGCGCATTCTGTAGAGACACACCACCCCCTGTCCCTTACAGAGCGCATTCTGTAGAGAGACACGCCGATGCATCTCCACCACACACCCTGTCCCTTACAGAGCGCATTCTGTAGAGAGACACGCCGAGCATCTCCACCACACACCCTGTCCCTTACAGAGCGCATTCTGTAGAGAGACACGCCGATGCATCTCCACCACACACCCTGTCCCTTACAGAGCGCATTCTGTAGAGAGACACGCCGATGCATCTCCACCACACCCCTGTCCCTTACAGAGCGCATTCTGTAGAGACACGCCGATGCATCTCACCACACACCCTGTCCCTTACAGAGCGCATTCTGTAGAGAGACACGCCGACGCATCGCCACCACACACCCTGTCCCTTACAGAGCGCATTCTGTAGAGAGACACGCCGACGCATCGCCACCACACACCCTGTCCCTTACAGAGCGCATTCTGTAGAGAGACACGCCGATGCATCGCCACCACACACCCTGTCCCTTACAGAGCGCATTCTGTAGAGAGACACGCCGATGCATCTCCACCACACACCCTGTCCCTTACAGAGCGCATTCTGTAGAGAGACACGCCGATGCATCTCCACCACACACCCTGTCCCTTACAGAGCGTATTCTGTAGAGACACGCCGATGCATCTCCACCACACACCCTGTCCCTTACAGAGCGTATTCTGTAGAGAGACACGCCGATGCATCGCCACCACACACCCTGTCCCTTACAGAGCGCATTCTGTAGAGAGACACGCCGATGCATCTCCACCACACACCCTGTCCCTTACAGAGCGCATTCTGTAGAGAGACACGCCGATGCATCGCCACCACACACCCTGTCCCTTACAGAGCGCATTCTGTAGAGAGACACGCCGACGCATCGCCACCACACACCCTGTCCCTTACAGAGCGCATTCTGTAGAGAGACACGCCGACGCATCGCCACCACACACCCTGTCCCTTACAGAGCGCATTCTGTAGAGACACGCCGATGCATCGCCACCACACACCCTGTCCCTTACAGAGCGCATTCTGTAGAGAGACACGCCGCATCGCCACCACACACCCTGTCCCTTACAGAGCGCATTCTGTAGAGAGACACGCCGATGCATCGCCACCACACACCCTGTCCCTTACAGAGCGCATTCTGTAGAGAGACACGCATGCATCGCCACCACACACCCTGTCCCTTACAGAGCGCATTCTGTAGAGAGACACGCCGATGCATCGCCACCACACACCCTGTCCCTTACAGAGCGTATTCTGTAGAGAGACACGCCGATGCATCGCCACCACACACCCTATCCCTTACAGAGCGCATTCTGTAGAGAGACACGCCGATGCATCGCCACCACACACCCTGTCCCTTACAGAGCGTATTCTGTAGAGAGACACGCCGATGCATCTCCACCACACACCCTGTCCCTTCTCGTCTCAACATTTTAAATTCTGGATGTCACTTATAATATATGCCATTTTAGCAGACGCTTTTATCCAAAGCGACTTACAGTCATGTGTGCATACATTCTACGTATGGGTGGTCCCGGGAATCGAACCCACTACCCTGGCGTTACAAGCGCCATGCTCTACCAACTGAGCTACAGAAGGACTTATGGAAAATACTAAAACAAAAAATATCAATTATTTTAAATACATCTAAAAACACATGTGCAACATTAACATTCACTGCCAGACAAGTCAAAACTACACAACTAAAATAAGTAAAGTGTTGAAATAAAAGAGCCCTGAAAATGTCCACACAAAACCATCCTCAAATTGGTTTCCATCCCTGATAGTGAGCATTTCTCCTTTGCCAAAATAACACATCCACCTAACCGGTGTGGCGTATCGAGAAGCTGATTAAACAAGTTCACCTTGTGCTGTGGACAATAAAAGGACACATGTAGTTATGTCACACAACAATGCCACAGATGTCTCAAGTTGAGGTTGTGTGCTACTGGCATGCAGGAACGTCCACCAAATATGTTGCATTATTTCATTCCCAGTCATGTGAAATCCATAGATAACGACCTAATCAATTACTTATATTAACTTTAACTCGTTCAAATCTTTGACGTTGTTGCATTTATATTTTTCAGCATATTTTGCTTGCTTTTGTGTAAATAAAACAGCATTTTAAATCTTTTGGATCTGATACAGACACTGGTCCATCTCGGATCCAATATTGATTTTGAAGAAGTAGAAAAAAAATGACTGGGTCTCGGATGGGAATTTCACAGATCCAATTCAGTTTTGGAGCTCATTTTCAGGATCCGAGAAGACTACTTCTCTAGTCCCTAAGACTCGAGGCCCACTGGCAGTGCAGCAGTGAAACCACTTTCCCATTCAGCTCCTCTCATCATTGCCTTGAGTAATAAACACCCTCTTGTGATGTCCTGGTAGAAAGAGACAAGGAGTTATGCTGCCTCTTTCAGGAGAGCAATAAACACAGTCCATTCTAAGTTCATAACTAACCTATCGGTAAGCCAACTTCACTACAGTTACTACAGTTTCCAGGAGTCAGCAACAGGTTTAACTGTTTGCAGTAATGCAAAGTACAAACAAATTGCTTAGTACACTAGTTAGACTGCTTGACAGCAACTGTGATCGTATAGGATTGAATTTGATACCCTAGTAATGTGTGATTATGTGGCAGCACAAGCGTATTGATTCATATAAGAGGATAAGTTTAGCAACAGCACTGTAAAGGCCTGCTACAAACACCTAGAAACCTTATCACGTCCGGCATTGCAAAACCACATATTGTGTAACCTACTGCTATGAGAAGCCCTGAGCTTACTGACAGATCTAGTCTGTGTTGTCCATCTCAATGCGATTTTAGGTGTGGAGTAAACGTGACCCTTCTCTACTCTGCATAAATGCAATGTCATAGTAGTAGTTCAATCCTTGTTCAGTTCAGTCAACTGTCCTGCAGGGCCACGTTTGGGGCAACGAGTGAAGCTTTCTGACCACTGGACAGGAACTTAAACCTGGCTGGTTGTTGTTGATTTGGTAACTCTTGAGTGGGCTACTTCCTGTTCATTGGGGCAAATTCACCTCTACCACATTCACGTTGAAGAACACTTGTTTCATGTTGGATAGCACCAATGTATAGTTGAGATAAAGCTTTTAGCTCGATTATTATTTTATTTGTTTTACAGCTGTGACAGTTGGCTACTAGGAAAACTAGCTAGCTACAGTAGCTAGCAGGCGTTTGTCAATTTTAGTTGGCGTTATCAGGATTGCTAGCGAGCTAGTTAGCCATCTTGGTAAACACCCTAAATAACCATGTTGAACAGGTTGCAGTGACTTGTTGTGGGTGGACTGTCCTAAACTAGCTAGCGAGCTGCGACACAGATGAATGGCTGTTGCTGTGAGTTAGTGACAGGCTATCACTAGCAGCTAGGCTAACGTTAGCTAGCTCACCTTTTTCTGTTTTCTACATACAGCACATTTAACCCTTTTTTTTTTGTCGTCGTCCGGACAAGATTGAATCACACATCCAGCTAGCCACGTAAATCAACGTACCTGAAGTGTGGTGATGTGTTTGTCGTTGAATTTATTTTCACAATAGCGCAACACGAGCGAGGTCTTGCCGACACAACCCTCTCCCAACAAAACCACCTTGAACGAGTAGGTTTTGTTACCCGCTCCGCCACCAGCCGCCATGGTGAAATTAGATATGATTGGGAATATAAGTAGCCCCAGTCGAATAGTAATGTCCCTCTAATCACATGAGATGTGTCAACTCGAAATCAATAAGTCGAAGACAACGAATCAGAATAGGAACCAATTTGACACTCGCCCAGCTCTTTGTAGACCCAAACTGATTTCCCCCCCCACCCTCAGCTTGGCTGGTTCGCTCTGCTCTCCCCTCTCAACACCCCTCCTCCTCCTCCTCCTCCTCCTCCTAATGGCGTCGCTCTCTGCGTCATGCTCTGGGATCATATGATCAACTGGACAGCAACAATCCCAAAGTGCTGGAGCTGAACAGAGAAGCTCAGTCTATTTTCCCCAATGGATCATCAATCATAATATATGTTAGAGTAAAGAATACAGAAACTAGGACATTTTATTTAACAAAAAAAAAACATAAACAAAATAAGACAGTTTGAAAGACGGAAAGTAAAGATACCCAGAAGTCAGTATAACTCCTAAAAACAGAATATTGTTTTGACCGTATTATGATAGGTTATCATTATTGTGGTTGGTTGGTTTACCCAGGATCATTATCACTGCAAGACCCTCCCGAGTGAGAATAATTTGTCACACAAAAATCATGAGGAATCTATTTCTCCTCTGAGCCATACGACAGTGCTATTTTATTTATGAATTTCTGACAAATCTGCTTATTTTCACATCAAAAGATCATAATTCTTGGAAGGCTCCCAGAACAAGATGTGGAAATCCCCCATGCTGTACATACACACAGTGAGCGAAGACTACGTGATTTCCTTGAATCTTCGTTTCAGAAAGAAGTATGCTTGTTTTGTTCAAACTTAACTTATTTCTGTTTCTACTAGAGACTTAAGGGGTAATTTTCTGAATGTCTACCCTAATCTTAACTAGATAACGTTCATACTTCAAAAAAAATCCCAAGGCACTGTTGTGGAAAAGTTCAAGCCTTTCTTTTAGCAATCGCATAGCAAAAAAAATGTAAGCGCACAAACGACGAGCGGCTCACCGGCCTTCTTCAGGGTGGCGCGTGAGTCGCAACGCGCTGGTGGGACTTCTGGTCAAATTGGTATTGAAATGATCTCTTGGACATATCAAACCAAACAAAGAGCTTCACTACAGCCTTATCCAACACTAGTTACGGTCACAACAAACCTCTTGAATATCACTTTCAATGGAAACAAACAAAACGTAAGACAGGTATTTTCATACATGCCTGATGACTCGGTGACACACAAGTGATCTCTTCCATATCAAATATGTTTATTGAAAGCAGTGAGCTAAGTCCTTTTTTTTTGCTAGTTACATATTGAAAACTGAGCAACATAAAGCCAATGTACAAACAGAATATAAAGTAGTCTAATTTTTGTTTTATTTTCTTAAACCATGGAAATCTACCTGTGCAAAGGGCACACATACAGAACACTTGTTTGAGATAACACCCCCACCACTTAAAGTAGTGTACAATGAACAGCATATGTCCTCTAAAGTGCAAATAGCATTATACATTCACAAGAATAACAATAAACCCGAACAGTGCGATTTAGATTAAGAATATACACCCCCCCCCCATATGAAGAATATAACAATATTGATGAAGAATATAACCCCCTCCCCCCATATTGCATAGTGGATCAATAAAGTGTGAGCAGCTTGGTTAGTAGGAACATCTTAAACACAGTATAATGTCAGGAAAGTGTCAATGATTGATTGATCTGACCATCTTAGCAGAGAGAGGAATACCGTAAAGACATCACACTGTACATAAAAAGGTCATTCATTTATTTGCAGTGTTCTCTTTCGCTTCCCGTCTGGGTCTGGGAGATGACGGTCTGGAATCAAGAATAAACACGTTTTAAAAATGGCATTTAGACATGCTCCAGATACAGAAAGGGGGTCAACATAGTCAAATCCACATACTCCAAATGTCAAGTCAAATGACAAAAACAAAACCAATAACATTTGAATTATACTTACATGTCCTTGATAGCTTTCTTCATGAGCTGTCTTGTACATGGGGACATCACACTGTCTGTTGGACTCCTTATTGCAGACCTACATTGCCACACAAGGCAGTAGAGAGAGAGAGAGAGAGAGAGAGACAGAGAGAGAGAAGAGAGAGAGAGAGAGAGAGAGAGAGAGAGAGAGAGAGAGAGAGAGAGAGAGAGAGAGAGAGAGAGAGAGAGAGAGAGAGAGAGAGAGAGAGAGAGAGAGAGAGAGAGAGAGAGAGAAGAGAGTAGAGCAAGAAAGAGAGCGAGTGAGAGAAGAGAGCAAGAGAATATATCAGGCAATCAGCCAACTAGTGAAAGCCAAATTACAGAGGAGGTACTTCTTGATGCAATTAAAGCCTTTAAGTCCAGGAAAACTCAAGGGTTGGATGGCCTACCAGTGGAGGTATACCAAACCTTTTGATATACTCAGAGGACCATTATTAGCACGTTTTAACCACTCATACACACACACATATATTTCATTATTACTGAAACAGGAGCCATGTGGTAAATATAAAGATCCAGTCCATTAAAAAAATAATTGGAGGCCTCTTACACTTCAGTGTTATGATGCAAAAACTCAAGCAAAATGCTTTAGCGCATAGAATTAAAAAAGGTGTTGTCAGATATTATTCATCCTAATCAGACAGGTTTTTTTTTTTTTTTTTTACATGGACAATACATTGGAGATAATATAACACAAGTACTGGAAACAATAGAACACTATGAAACATCTGGGAAACCAGGCCTGGTTTTCATAGCAGACTTTGAAAAGGACTTTAATAAAGTAGGACTGGAGTTTATATATAAATGCCTGGAATATTTCCATTTTTGAGAATTGTTTATAAAATGGGTTAAAGTTATGTATAGTAATCCTAGGTGTAAAATAGTGGCTACTTCTCAGAAAGTTTTAAACACTGTCAAGAGAAGTAAAACAAGGTTGTCCACTATCAGCATATCTATTTATTATTGCCATCGAAAATGTTAGTTGTTAAAAATCAGATCCAACATTAATATTAATGGTTTAGAAATCCAGATCACTCGATCTGCTGAATTCTCTCTCTGCTCAGGTTTTCCTTAATAGGATGTCAGTGGGCGGAGTCGGGAGGGTTGTCAGTGAAAAGGGACACACCTGGGCTCGGGTGCGTCCTGGAGATAAATACACCTTTCATAGACAAACTGTTGGGTTTGGCTGTTTTGTTTTGGCACCTTTTAAAACACATCTATGTACACAACCACACACACACCATTGTTACTTGTATATAGTTTACTTTAGTTAAATATATTTGTTATTCCTTGATCTCTTATTCCTCGCAAACTTTGATGGTGTTGGAGTTGTGTTAGGCCACTCAGTAGTGGGTGAATAGGGAATACAGGAGGGGACTAAGTACACACCCCTGAGGGGCTCCAGTGTTAAGGATCAGAGTGGCAGATGTGTTGTTGCTTCAGTGTTTCTTGCCTCGAAGCGAGCATAAAAGGCATTTGGCTCGTCTGGTAGGCTCGCGTCACTGGGCAGCTCGCGCCGGGGTTTCCCTTTGTAATCCGTAATAGTTTAAGCCCTGCCACATTCGACGGGCATCAGAGCCGGTGTAGTAGGGTTCAATCTCAATCCTGTTTTGACGCTTTGCCTGTTTGATGGTTCGTCTGAGGGCATAGCGGGATTTCTTATAAGCGTCCGGATTAGTCTCCTGCTCCTTGAAAGCGGCAGCTCTAGCCTTTAGCTCGATGCGGATGTTGCCTGTAATCCATGGCTTCTGGTTGGGATATGTACGTACAGTCACTGTGGGGACGTCGTTATCGATGCAGTCCCCGACCACTAGGAGTGCCACTTCTGGGTGAGCATTTTCTTCTTTGCTTATGGCCTCAAGAGTTGGTTGAGAGCGGTCTTAATCCCTTCTAGCCATGACCCTGACTAGGGGCACTCTCCCATGGGTTATAGGTCACCTCTCACATGGTAACCGGAACTATTTGAAAAGGTGAGAGCTTATTATACCTCAGTGGGTGAATTGAATCAAAGATAATGAATATACTGGCAAGATACACGTCTCACCGCTCTAAACGGGAGTTGTTGTCCACAAAGCGGCACGGCGGACTGTCTAGCTCCCGCCTATCCTTTCTTTGGATGTATTTTTTGGTTGAACAAATTCAACATTCCATACAAACTCCTTGCTTGGTGGGTGGGAAAAAAACCCACCACCTGCTGGAGGAGGCCAGATTTTCTACTGAGTGGGGCCTCTCTTCCTCTCTAAATTGAGTTGAGGAGAGGCAAATCTGTATATAATGGAGGAGATGCTCATGTCAGTATGAGTCATAATACCCATAAAACCTAGCGGTCAAACAGGGAAATGGTTCCAAATGGTTTTCCACCATTACATTTCTCCTTGTAGGGGATTTTAGAAATACTTACAATAAGCGCTGTGTTTCATGTAGGCTTACCCTGGCTTGACGTTTTGATAACAAGTCTCTCGGGACAAGGTGACTTATCAATATATTTGCTTCCAACAAATTAAATGCTGGTTAGCTGCTACTGTGGCTATCATAAATAACTACAAATGCCATGTTCTGGACGAGACTGCCGAATCGAGGCAAAGGTATGAATCTCTGGATTAACCATCTAATATTGACGAAATGTAGTAATTTTAAAAAAGGGCTACATTTCTTTAAATGTACCCGTTTGCAAAAGGTTCCAGCTAGAGATAAATGTCCAAGAGCTTGCTGGGATTTGTAGTCTTGCACGATGTCTACTTTGACGCTAAATAACATTTTCAAATCACACAGTAAATAGAGCGGTATCACCGTGTCCGCGAGAGACTTACATGGTTATCAAAATGTCACGTAAACCTACACAAAACACAGCCCTTATTTTAAGTGTTTCTCAAATCCCTTATGGGAAAAACGATTGGAACTATTTCCCTGCTTGACCGCTAGGTTTTATGGGTATTATGACACCTCCACTGAGGGGCTCTCGGGCGGGAAGGAAGGCGACAAGCCACTATTGTAATACTGTATAAAAACAACTGTTGGTTTAACATGCATTAATCTAACAATCATTCCTACTTTCATAACTTACATCTCTTGAATCTTCTTTCTTTTCGCCAGGCTTGGTGTCGGCGGCGGTTGATTGTTGTGAGGAGACACTGACTGTAGTGCATTTCCAGAGCTCATTTTCTCTGCAGAAAGCCATCATGACATTAGCGACAGTTTAGTGTTTTAATACATTGTATCCATAACTAATTAGGTAAACATTAGTATAACTTGCATACAATAACGTACGCTGTAGCTTTGCTGCATGTAACATTGGTACTAATACGAACTGTTAATCGTTGAAATTGTGTAATTGATTATACCAAGTACATTTTCATTGAAGCAGTTAAGAACCCACCTTCTTTTATAAAATCTTATTAGCCACAGTCGTGTAACAAGTAGGAAAAAGTAGACAAGGCTTGAGATCCAGTTAGTTTAGTAACGATCAGCTGAGTTCGTGCCACTTTTCGAAAGTGGTGCTCCATGACGTATTTCAAATACGCTCCTCTCATTGGTAGTTGCCACGGAACAAGCATAACAAACCCCACCCTCTCAGAAAACATTTTTTGACATACCTCATCATTTATTTTCTCAGAGTACGTTGTGATTTAGGGGGGAAAAATAAACTCCGAGTCGAATACTTTTAATTATTGTAAAACACATAAAAGCCATTTTCTGCTTTAACGCAAACATGCCTTGTGAGTGCACAAGAATGTTTTGGGCATTTATTTATTATTTATTTAAATTCATTATTTTTTTATGTACAGGAGGAACATGCACTTTTTCTATATATTAAACCCACAGCACCAGACTTCAAGTGTAGAGAATATCAAATGTTTTGCTCAAACTAAGAACGTCGTTTATTATATACTGAGAAGGTTTAAAGCGATCTTTCAAAAAGACATGCGCCCAACGTGGGGCTCGAACCCACGACCCTGAGATTAAGAGTCTCATGCTCTACCGACTGAGCTAGCCGGGCTTGCGTAACATGAGGAAACTCCCCCTTTACAAACCATGACTCGCGAACCCTGCCCCCTTCCTGCCCTCTCTTTTCTTAGAATTCACACCAGAGCTCGCTCCAAAGACTGATGTAATTACACAGCGTGTTCACCACTGCATTCACACAGCTTCTGAGTAGGAGTGCTGATCTCGAATCAGGTTCCTTCCTGTCCATGTCATATCATTCAATGTAAATCTAAACGGAAAACTGATCATAGATCAGCACTGTTACTCTAAAAGGTTTTGTGAATACAGACACTGATTCTAGATAAGCTGCTGGTGTAATATGTACTCATGGTCATGGTCATAGAAAGGGTCATGGTCATGGAAAGGGTCATGGTCATGGAAAGGGTAATGGTCTTGGAAAGGGTAATCATCACTGGTAATGTTGCCCTCTCAACATTCATATGATGCAATAAGGCAAAAGATCCATCAAATATTTATTCCAGTATTTATTCCAATGCTAATTGCTTTTCAGCATCAATGAATCACTTACCACAGGATTGCCAGACACTTGATCAAAACAACCATTACAAAGCACATTCATAAAGGAGTTCATCCGGGTTATATTATAGGACAGTGTTATGTTTGGGGGGCTGGCAACATAACACTCACCCCTACCCCATCTCTTCTCTCGTGTAGGGTGTAGGCTTCTCTCACCCCTTCACTTCTCCCACCCCTTCTCAAGTGTAGGGTGTAGGCTTCTCTCCCCCCTTCACTTCCTCCCCCCTTCACTTCTCTCCCCCTTCTCTAGTGTAGGGTCTAGTCTTCTCTCTCCCCTTCTCTAGTGTAGGGTCTAGTCTTCTCTCATCCCTTCTCTAGTGTAGGGTCTAGTCTTCTCTCATCCCTTCTCTAGTGTAGGGTCTAGTCTTCTCTCTCCCCTTCTCTAGTGTAGGGTCTAGTCTTCTCTCTCCCCTTCTCTAGTGTAGGGTCTAGTCTTCTCTCATCCCTTCTCTAGTGTAGGGTCTAGTCTTCTCTCATCCCTTCTCTAGTGTAGGGTCTAGTCTTCTCTCTCCCCTTCTCTAGTGTAGGGTCTAGTCTTCTCTCATCCCTTCTCTAGTGTAGGGTCTAGTCTTCTCTCTCCCCTTCTCTAGTGTAGGGTCTAGTCTTCTCTCTCCCCTTCTCTAGTGTAGGGTCTAGTCTTCTCTCATCCCTTCTCTAGTGTAGGGTCTAGTCTTCTCTCATCCCTTCTCTAGTGTAGGGTCTAGTCTTCTCTCTCCCCTTCTCTAGTGTAGGGTCTAGGCTTCTCTCATCCCTTCTCTAGTGTAGGGTCTAGTCTTCTCTCTCCCCTTCTCTAGTGTAGGGTCTAGTCTTCTCTCTCCCCTTCTCTAGTGTAGGGTCTAGTCTTCTCTCCCCTTCTCTAGTGTAGGGTCTAGTCTTCTCTCATCCCTTCTCTAGTGTAGGGTCTAGTCTTCTCTCATCCCTTCTCTAGTGTAGGGTCTAGTCTTCTCTCATCCCTTCTCTAGTGTAGGGTCTAGTCTTCTCTCATCCCTTCTCTAGTGTAGGGTCTAGTCTTCTCTCATCCCTTCTCTAGTGTAGGGTCTAGTCTTCTCTCTCCCCTTCTCTAGTGTAGGGTCTAGTCTTCTCTCCCTTCTCTAGTGTAGGGTCCCTTCTCTAGTGTAGGGTCTAGTCTTCTCTCTCCCTTCTCTAGTGTAGGGTCTAGTCTTCTCCCATCCCTTCTCTAGTGTAGGGTCTAGTCTTCTCTCATCCCTTCTCTAGTGTAGGGTCTAGTCTTCTCTCATCCCTTCTCTAGTGTAGGGTCTAGTCTTCTCTCATCCCTTCTCTAGTGTAGGGTCTAGTCTTCTCTCTCCCCTTCTCTAGTGTAGGGTCTAGTCTTCTCTCTCCCCTTCTCTAGTGTAGGGTCTAGTCTTCTCTCTCCCCTTCTCTAGTGTAGGGTCTAGTCTTCTCTCTCCCCTTCTCTAGTGTAGGGTCTAGTCTTCTCTCTCCCCTTCTCTAGTGTAGGGTCTAGTCTTCTCTCTCCCCTTCTCTAGTGTAGGGTCTAGTCTTCTCTCATCCCTTCTCTAGTGTAGGGTCTAGTCTTCTCTCATCCCTTCTCTAGTGTAGGGTCTAGTCTTCTCTCTCCCCTTCTCTAGTGTAGGGTCTAGTCTTCTCCCATCCCTTCTCTAGTGTAGGGTCTAGTCTTCTCTCATCCCTTCTCTAGTGTAGGGTCTAGTCTTCTCTCTCCCCTTCTCTAGTGTAGGGTCTAGTCTTCTCTCTCCCCTTCTCTAGTGTAGGGTCTAGTCTTCTCCCATCCCTTCTCTAGTGTAGGGTCTAGTCTTCTCTCTCCCCTTCTCTAGTGTAGGGTCTAGTCTTCTCTCTCCCCTTCTCTAGTGTAGGGTCTAGTCTTCTCTCTCCCCTTCTCTAGTGTAGGGTCTAGTCTTCTCCCATCCCTTCTCTAGTGTAGGGTCTAGTCTTCTCTCTCCCCTTCTCTAGTGTAGGGTCTAGTCTTCTCCCATCCCTTCTCTAGTGTAGGGTGTAGGCTTCTCTCATCCCTTCTCTAGTGTAGGGCGTAGGCCTATTCAAGAGTATTACAACAAGTTTAGCAAAATATTCAATCAATCAAACCAACAAAAAATGCCTCTCCTATAGTCCATGCACTTAATGCATTTTAGGAAACAACTGAAATCTCGATGATTAAACTAAGATCAACAAATGTATTACCACAAAGACAAACACAGAGTTGTAAAGGTTAGTTGTAGCATGGTAACTCTATTTCCTTAGACAGCAAGCTACACCATCCTGGGTAAAGTATAAAAACACTAGACTTCAATACAACAAGCAAAACATTTTTTTTTTTTTTTACAAAATACAAAAATCAGGGAAGCGCACAGAGTTCCTTCCCTAGTGAGGCCAGAAGCTCCACGCAACACCAGGAAGTACCAGAGCTACAATGATGGAAGAGAAGAGGTTAACGCCATTGTTGTCCAGGATAGGCTTCCCACATATCCGCTTAGTTGTCACCGACGCATAGTTCACAACCTTTCCCAGGCTTACGTCATAACCTGGGGAAGAAGGGACATCATACAGC
Organism: Oncorhynchus keta; assembly: GCF_023373465.1. Lineage (NCBI taxonomy): Eukaryota > Metazoa > Chordata > Actinopteri > Salmoniformes > Salmonidae > Oncorhynchus > Oncorhynchus keta. The sequence goes on along the minus strand of NW_026290755.1, from coordinate 142,407 downwards.
CGGCCGTAAGAGTGGAGAAGACGTGTTTTTTTTTAAATGACTGCAATGTTTTAAATTCAAGAAAGACACTTCAAGCACCTGCTAATACTTGGATATCAAACATCTATCAATCATTTTTATCCAAATAAATAACATTTACAGTGCATTCAGACATTATTCAGACCCCTTGACCTTTTCCCACATTTTGTTTCAGCCATATTCTAAAATATATTAAATGAAGAAGAACACATATATATCTACCCACAATACCCCATAACGACAAAAGTGAAAACAGGTTTTTAGACATTTTTGCAAATGTATAAAAAAATAAACAGATACCTTATTTGCAATGAGACTCGAAATTGAGCTCAGATTAATCCTGTTTCCATTAATCATCCTTGACATGTTTCTACAACTTGATTGGAGTCCACCTGTGGTACATTATATTGATTGGACATGATTTGGAAAGGAACACACCTGTCTATGTAAAAGGTTCCACAGTTAACAGTGCATGTCAGAGCAAAAACCAAGACACACGGTCATGGTAATTGTCCATAGAGCTCAGAGACAGGATTGTGTCAAGGCACAGATCTGGGGATGGGTACCATGAGAAACCAGATTCTCTGGTCTGATGAAACCAAGATTGAACTCTTTGGCCTGAATGTCAAGCGTCACATCTGGAGGAAACCTGGCACCATCTAAGACAGTGAAGCATGGTGGCGGCAGCATCATGATGTGGGGATGTTTTTCAGTGGCAGGGACTGGGAGACTAGTCAGGATCAAGGGAAAGATGAACAGAGCAAAGTACAGAGACCCTTGATGAAAACCTGGTCCAGAGCACTCAGGACCTCAGACTGGGGCCAAATTTCACCTTCCAACAGGACAATGACCCTAAGCACATAGCCAAGACGACATGGCTTCGGGAAAAATCTCTGAATGTCCTTTAGTGGCCCAGCCAGAGCCCGGACTTGAACCTGATCGAACATCTCTGGAGACCTAAAAAAAATAGCTGTGCAGTGACGCTCCCCATCCAACCTGACAGCGCTTGAGAGGATCTGCAGAGAATAATGGGAGAAACTCCCCAAATACAGGTGTGCCAAGCTTGTAGCATCATACCCCAGAAGAATCAAGGCTGTAATCGCTGCCAAATGTGCTTCAACAAAGTACCGAGTAAAGGGTCTGAATACTTATGTAAATTATATATTATTATTTTTTATTTTTTTTGCTCAAATTTCTACAAACAGTTTTTGCTTTGTCATTATGGGGCATCGTGTGTAGATTGACTTTAAAAAAATCTATTTTAGAATAAGGCTGTAACATAACAAAATGTGAAAAAAGACAAGGGGTCTGAATGCACAGTATATATTCAATATCTGTAGTTAGTTATTTATACTTTTCCCTGATAATAACGTGAATATCTAATCCCTGATGATAATGTGAATATCTAATCCCTGATGATAACGTGAATAACTCATCCCTGATGATAACGTGAATAACTCATCCCTGATGATAACGTGAATAACTCATCCCTGATGATAATGTGAATAACTCATCCCTGATGATAATGTGAATAACTCATCCCTGATGATAACGTGAATAACTCATCCCTGATGATAATGTTTTAATAACTCATCCCTGATGATAATGTGAATAACTCATCCCTGATGATAATGTGAATAACTCATCCCTGATGATAATGTGAATAATCCCTGATGATAATGTGAATAACTCATCCCTGATGATAATGTGAATAACTCATCCCTGATGATAATGTGAATAACTCATCCCTGATGATAATGCGAATAACTCACCCCTGATGATAATGCGAATAACTCACCCCTGATGATAATGCGAAGAACTCACCCCTGATGATAATGCGAATAACTCACCCCTGATGATAATGCGAATAACTCATCCCTGATGATAATGTGAATAACTCATCCCTGATGATAATGTGAATAACTAATCCCTGATGATAATGTGAATAACTAATCCCTGATGATAATGTGAATATCTAATCCCTGATGATAATGTGAATAACTAATCCCTGATGATAATGTGAATATCTAATCCCTGATGATAATGTGAATATCTAATCCCTGATGATAATGTGAATAACTAATCCCTGATGATAATGTGAATAACTCATCCCTGATGATAATGTGAATAACTCATCCCTGATGATAATGTGAATAACTCATCCCTGATGATAATGTGAATAACTCATCCCTGATGATAACGTGAATAACTCATCCCTGATGATAACGTGAATAACTCATCCCTGATGATAACGTGAATAACTCATCCCTGATGATAACGTGAATATCTAATCCCTGATGATAATGTGAATAACTCATCCCTGATGATAATGTGATTAACTCATCCCTGATGATAACGTGAATAACTCATCCCTGATGATAACGTGAATAACTCATCCCTGATGATAACGTGAATAACTCATCCCTGATGATAACGTGAATAACTCATCCCTGATGATAATGTGAATAACTCATCCCTGATGATAATGTGAATAACTCATCCCTGATGATAATGTGAATAACTCATCCCTGATGATAACGTGAATAACTCATCCCTGATGATAACGTGAATAACTCATCCCTGATGATAACGTGAATAACTCATCCCTGATGATAACGTGAATAACTCATCCCTGATGATAATGTGAATAACTCATCCCTGATGATAATGTGAATAACTCATCCCTGATGATAATGTGAATAACTCATCCCTGATGATAATGTGAATAACTCATCCCTGATGATAATGTGAATAACTCATCCCTGATGATAATGTGAATAACTCATCCCTGATGATAATGTGAATAACTCATCCCTGATGATAATGTGAATAACTCATCCCTGATGATAATGTGAATAACTCATCCCTGATGATAATGTGAATAACTCATCCCTGATGATAACGTGAATAACTCATCCCTGATGATAACGTGAATAACTCATCCCTGATGATAACGTGAATAACTCATCCCTGATGATAACGTGAATAACTCATCCCTGATGATAACGTGAATAACTCATCCCTGATGATAACGTGAATAACTCATCCCTGATGATAACGTGAATAACTCATCCCTGATGATAACGTGAATAACTCATCCCTGATGATAATGTGAATAACTCATCCCTGATGATAACGTGAATAACTCATCCCTGATGATAACGTGAATAACTCATCCCCGATGATAACGTGAATAACTCATCCCCGATGATAACGTGAATAACGCATCCCCTGATGATAATGTGAATATCTAATCCCTGATGATAATGTGAATAACTAATCCCTGATGATAATGTGAATAACTAATCCCTGATGATAATGTGAATATCTAATCCCTGATGATAATGTGAATAACTAATCCCTGATGATAATGTGAATATCTAATCCCTGATGATAATGTGAATAACTAATCCCTGATGATAACGTGAATAACTAATCCCTGATGAAAACGTGATTATCTAATCCCTGATAATAACATAACTAATCCCTGATAATAACATAACTAATCCCTGATAATAACATAACTAATCCCTGATAATAACATAACTAATCCCTGATAATAACATATCTAATCCCTGATAATAACATAACTAATCCCTGATAATAACATAACTAATCCCTGATAATAACATAACTAATCCCTGATAATAACATAACTAATCCCTGATAATAACATAACTAATCCCTGATAATAACATAACTAATCCCTGATAATAACATATCTAATCCCTGATAATAACATAACTAATCCCTGATAATAACATAACTAATCCCTGATAATAACATAACTAATCCCTGATAATAACATATCTAATCCCTGATAATAACATAACTAATCCCTGATAATAACATAACTAATCCCTGATAATAACATAACTAATCCCTGATAATAACATAACTAATCCCTGATAATAACATAACTAATCCCTGATAATAACACATTAATAACTCATCGTTGACAGACCCACCTGAGTACTGCCAGTGTGCTCCCAGGACAGAGTCCAACATGGACCCCATTAGGCCAGCCATGGCTCCATAGATTATGATTGGCCACTGGGGATCAGCCAGGTGCAGGTCACGGACCAATAGGATCTGAGAGATATAGTAAGCCACGCCCACTGCCAGGCCCCCCAGGAAGCTAGCCAGTAGACCCACTGGGGTCACTCCTCCATTGGTCCCTGTGAAAAGAACAGTTGAACAGTTAACACCATGTTGTTTCACTAGTCTCATGGGGAGGAGCATTGTTAGAAACAGGATGCAGCAAGACTACACTATTTACAGGAAGTGATTAATGGATCTACTTTGAAACTGCATCAAAGTCTGTCTCAAAGACTAGCACTCAACGCAAAACACATCCGCCCAACGTGGGGCTCGAACCCACGACCCTGAGATTAAGAGTCTCATGCTCTACCGACTGAGCTAGCCGGGCCTGAGGGTAGCTGGAATTCCCCAGCACATAGGAATGTCAAAATGAGTCAGGAACCCCGCCCCCCCCTTCTAGTTTTCACATCACCTGCCACAGTCAGTTACGCAACACTGTGAATAGTTGTTAGTGGAGATGTCAATAGATAGTTCATTGAAATGTAATGTAAATAATGTCTGACTCCAACCATGTCCCCTTTTACATTTCACCCAGTCTTTTATTCTCAATGTGAAAAGTTGTTGACTGAACAGTCAGTCAACAGATTATTGACTTTCTTTGCAACCAAGCCTCTCGTGTCTGACGCACCGGTGCCCCTGTATATAGCCTCGTTATTGTTCTTTAAAGGTTACATTTTATTTCATTTTTTACTTTAGTTTTATTTAGTTAATATTTTCTTAACTCTATTTGTTGATCTGCATTGTTGAAGACCTTGTCAGGAAGCATTTCAATGTAAGGTCTATCTGTTGTAATCGGAGCATGTGAGAAATAACATAATTTGCTTGCATTTATCAGAAGACAGGCTTTCAAATCAAAAGTTTATCGCCCAACGTGGGGCTCGAACCCACGACCCTGAGATTAAGAGTCTCATGCTCTACCGACTGAGCTAGCCGGGCTTGCATTACTATTTAACACCACCCACATACAGACCTCACAGGGCGTGAACCAACGCTGCCCATTGGCCTAGCCAGTCTCCAGACCTTATCCCATATAAATTCTGTGGAGGGAGCTGAAGGTTCGAATGCCAAACGTCAGCCTCAAAACCTTAATGATTTGGAGAAGATCTGCAAAGAGGAGTGGGACAAAATCCCTCCTGAGATGTGTGCAAACCTGTTTGCCAACTACAAGAAACGTCTGACCTCTGATTGCCAACACGGGTTTTTCCACCAAGTACCAAGTCATGTTTTGCAGAAGGGTCAAATACTTATTTCCCCCATTAAAAATGCAAATCAATTTATAACATTTTTGACATGTGTTTTTCTGGATTTTTTTGTTGTTATTCTGTCTCTCACTGTTCAAATAAACCATTAATATTATAGACGGATCATTTCTCTGTCAGTGGACAAACGTACAAAATCAGCAGGGGATCAAATACTTGTTTCCCTCACTGTACATCCAAGTTCCTTCAAAAAGTATTCAGACCCCTTGGTTTTCCCCAAAATGTGTTACCTTACAGTGTTATTCTCAAATGGATTAAATAAAACATCCTCAGCAATCTACACATAATACCCCATAATGACAAAGCGAAAACAGGTATGGAGAAATTGTTGCAAATTTATTAAAAATTAATTAAAAATAAACCCTTGAATGAGTAGGTGAGTAAACGTTTGACTGGTTACTGTGTATCATATCACACAAATAACATTTGATTTGCTCACATTTATCATAAGAAAGGCTTTTAAATCAAAAGGTAAGCGCCCAACGTGGGGCTCAAACCCACGACCCTGAGATTAAGAGTCTCATGCTCTACCGACTGAGCTAGCCGGGCTTGCATTACTATTTAACACCACCCACATACAGGCCTCACAGGGCGTGAACCAACCCTGCTCACTGACAGATCTCAGGGTCTGAACCAACCCTGACTCTTGTATTTCATCACCCATGTACTTATCCCTATGGTGATGAAGCAACACAGTCAACCAATACTGGTCATCTATGTTGCATGTGTATTAACCACTATACCTCTAAGGCTGGTTTCCCAGACACCCATGAAGTCCTAGTCTAAAAAACATGTCCATTTGATATTGTTCAGAGGTAGTGCTTTTCAGTGGAGGACTATAATCTGTGTCCAGGAAACGAGCCCCAAGCCTCTGAGGATCAATGTTATCCAAATCAAAAGTTCAGCGCCCAACGTGGGGCTCGAACCCACGACCCTGAGATTAAGAGTCTCATGCTCTACCGACTGAGCTAGCCGGGCTTGGAGATATAACCCACAACATCCCAAAATAACACAACTGTCAGACCAGGTTGGTAAATAACCCACCAACATGTAATAACTGTCAGACCAGGTTGGTAAATAACACACCAACATGTAATAACTGTTAGACCAGGTTGGTAAATAACACACCAACATGTAATAACTGTCAGACCAGGTTGGTAAATAACCCACCAACATGTAATAACTGTCAGACCAGGTTGGTAAATAAACACACCAACATGTAATAACTGTTAGACCAGGTTGGTAAATAACACACCAACATGTAATAACTGTCAGACCAGGTTGGTAAATAACCCACCAACATGTAATAACTGTCAGACCAGGTTGGTAAATAACACACCAACATGTAATAACTGTCAGACCAGGTTGGTAAATAACCCACCAACATGTAATAACTGTTAGACCAGGTTGGTAAATAACACACCAACATGTAATAACTGTCAGACCAGGTTGGTAAATAACACAGCAACATGTAATAACTGTTAGACCAGGTTGGTAAATAACACACCAACATGTAATAACTGTTAGACCAGGTTGGTAAATAACCCACCAACATGTAATAACTGTTAGACCAGGTTGGTAAATAACACACCAACATGTAATAACTGTCAGACCAGGTTGGTAAATAACACACCAACATGTAATAACTGTTAGACCAGGTTGGTAAATAACACACCAACATGTAATAACTGTTAGACCAGGTTGGTAAATAACCCACCAACATGTAATAACTGTCAGACCAGGTTGGTAAATAACACACCAACATGTAATAACTGTTAGACCAGGTTGGTAAATAACACACCAACATGTAATAACTGTCAGACCAGGTTGGTAAATAACACACCAACATGTAATAACTGTCAGACCAGGTTGGTAAATAAACACACCAACATGTAATAACTGTCAGACCAGGTTGGTAAATAACACACCAACATGTAATAACTGTCAGACCAGGTTGGTAAATAAACACACCAACATGTAATAACTGTCAGACCAGGTTGGTAAATAACACACCAACATGTAATAACTGTCAGACCAGGTTGGTAAATAACACACCAACATGTAATAACTGTTAGACCAGGTTGGTAAATAACACACCAACATGTAATAACTGTCAGACCAGGTTGGTAAATAACCCACCAACATGTAATAACTGTCAGACCAGGTTGGTAAATAACACACCAACATGTAATAACTGTCAGACCAGGTTGGTAAATAAACACACCAACATGTAATAACTGTCAGACCAGGTTGGTAAATAACCCACCAACATGTAATAACAGACCAGGTGGTAAATAAACACACCAACATGTAATAACTGTCAGACCAGGTTGGTAAATAAACACACCAGACCAGGTTGGTAAATAAACACACCAACATGTAATAACTGTCAGACCAGGTTGGTAAATAAACACACCAACATGTAATAACTGTCAGACCAGGTTGGTAAATAAACACACCAACATGTAATAACTGTCAGACCAGGTTGGTAAATAAACACACCAACATGTAATAACTGTCAGACCAGGTTGGTAAATAAACACACCAACATGTAATAACTGTCAGACCAGGTTGGTAAATAAACACACCAACATGTAATAACTGTCAGACCAGGTTGGTAAATAACACACCAACATGTAATAACTGTCAGACCAGGTTGGTAAATAAACACACCAACATGTAATAACTGTCAGACCAGGTTGGTAAATAACCCACCAGCATGTAATAACTGTCAGACCAGGTTGGTAAATGACCCAGCATGTAATAACTGTCAGACCAGGTTGGTAAATAACCCACCAACATGTAATAACTGTCAGACCAGGTTGGTAAATAACACACCAACATGTAATAACTGTCAGACCAGGTTGGTAAATAAACACACCAACATGTAATAACTGTCAGACCAGGTTGGTAAATAACCCACCAACATGTAATAACTGTCAGACCAGGTTGGTAAATAACCCTCCAACATGTAATAACTGTCAGACCAGGTTGGTAAATAACACACCAACATGTAATAACTGTTAGACCAGGTTGGTAAATAACCCACCAAAATGTAATAACTGGTTGGTAAATAACACACCAACATGTGAACCAACGCTGCCCATTGGCCTAGCCAGTCTCCAGACCTTATCCCATATAAATTCTGTGGAGGGACTGAAAGCTCGAGTTGCCAAACGTCAGCCTCGAAACCTTAATGACTTGGAGAAGATCTGCAAAGAGGAGTGGGACAAAATCCCTCCTGAGATGTGTGCAAACCTGTTTGCCAACTACAAGAAATGTCTGACCTCTGATTGCCAACACGGGTTTTTCCACCAAGTACCAAGTCATGTTTTGCAGAAGGGTCAAATACTTATTTCCCCCATTAAAAATGCAAATCAATTTATAACATTTTTGACATGTGTTTTTCTGGATTTTTTTGTTGTTATTCTGTCTCTCACTGTTCAAATAAATCTACCATTAATATTATAGACGGATCATTTCTTTGTCAGTGGACAAACGTATAAAATCAGCAGGGGATCAAATACTTTGTTCCCTCACTGTATATCCAAGTGCCTTCAAAAAGTATTCAGACCCCTTGGTTTCCCCCAAAATGAGTTACCTTACAGCTTTATTCTCAAATGGATTAAATAAAACATCCTCAGCAATCTACACATAATACCCCATAATGACAAAGCGAAAACAGGTATGGAGAAATTGTTGCAAATTTATTCAAAATAAACCCTTGAATGAGTAAGTGAGTGAACGTTTGACTGGTTACTGTGTATCATATCACACAAATAACATTTGATTTGCTCGCATTTATCAGAAGAAAGGCTTTTAAATCAAAAGGTTAGCGCCCAACGTGGGGCTCGAACCCACGACCCTGAGATTAAGAGTCTCATGCTCTACCGACTGAGCTAGCCGGGCTTGCATCACTATTTAACACCACCCACATACAGGCCTCTCAAGGTCTGAACCAACCCTGACTCTTGGATTTCAGCAGTCCTCTATTTCATCACCCATGTACTTATCCCTATGGTGATGAAGCAACACAGTCAACCAATACTGGTCATCTATGTTGCATGTGTATTAACCACTATACCTCTAAGGCTGGTTTCCCAGACACCCATGAAGTCCTAGTCTAAAAAACATGTCCATTTGATATTGTTCAGAGGTAGTGCTTTTCAGTGGAGGACTATAATCTGTGTCCAGGAAACGAGCCCCAAGCCTCTGAGGATCAATGTTATCCAAATCAAAAGGTCAGCACCCAACGTGGGGCTCGAACACACAACCCTGAGATTAAGAGTCTCATGCTCTACCGACTGAGCTAGCCGGGCTTGCATTACTATTTAACACCACCCACATACAGACCTCACAGGGCGTGAACCAACTCTGCCCATTGACAGACCTCACAGGGCGTGACCCAACGCTGCCCATTGGCCTAGCCAGTCTCCAGACCTTATCCCATATAAATTCTGTGGAGGGAGCTGAAGATTCGAGTTGCCAAACGTCAGCCTCAAAACCTTAATGATTTGGAGAAGATCTGCAAAGAGGAGTGGGACAAAATTCCTCCTGAGATGTGTGCAAACCTGGTGGCCAACTACAAGAAACGTCTGACCTCTGATTGCCAACACGGGTTTTTCCACCAAGTACCAAGTCATGTTTTGCAGAGGGGTCAAATACTTATTTCCCCCATTAAAAATGCAAATCAATTTCTAACATTTTTGACATGTGTTTTTCTGGATTTTTTTGTTGTTATTCTGTCTCTCACTGTTCAAATAAATCTACCATTAATATTATAGACGGATCATTTCTCTGTCAGTGGACAAACGTACAAAATCAGCAGGGGATCAAATACTTGTTTCCCTCACTGTACATCCAAGTTCCTTCAAAAAGTATTCAGACCCCTTGGTTTTCCCCAAAATGTGTTACCTTACAGTGTTATTCTCAAATGGATTAAATAAAACATCCTCAGCAATCTACACATAATACCCCATAATGACAAAGCGAAAACAGGTATGGAGAAATTGTTGCAAATTTATTAAAAATTAATTAAAAATAAACCCTTGAATGAGTAAGTGAGTGAACGTTTGACTGGTTACTGTGTATCATATCACACAAATAACATTTGATTTGCTCACATTTATCATAAGAAAGGCTTTTAAATCAAAAGGTAAGCGCCCAACGTGGGGCTCAAACCCACGACCCTGAGATTAAGAGTCTCATGCTCTACCGACTGAGCTAGCCGGGCTTGCATTACTATTTAACACCACCCACATACAGACCTCACAGGGCGTGAACCAACCCTGCCCAGTGACAGATCTCAGGGTCTGAACCAACCCAGCCCATTGACAGGCCTCACAGGGCGTGAACCAACCCTGCCCAGTGACAGATCTCAGGGTCTGAACCAACCCAGCCCATTGACAGGCCTCACAGGGCGTGAACCAACCCTGCCCAGTGACAGATCTCAGGGTCTGAACCAATCCTGACTCTTGTATTTCAGCAGTCCTCTATTTCATCACCCATGTACTTATCCCTATGGTGATGAAGCAACACAGTCAACCAATACTGGTCATCTATGTTGCATGTGTATTAACCACTATACCTCTAAGGCTGGTTTCCCAGACACCCATGAAGTCCTAGTCTAGTCTTGATATTGTTCAGAGGTAGTGCTTTTCAGTGGAGGACTATAATCTGTGTCCAGGAAACGAGCCCCAAGCCTCTGAGGATCAATGTTATCCAAATAAAAAGGTCAGCGCCCAACGTGGGGCTCGAACCCACGACCCTGAGATTAAGAGTCTCATGCTCTACCGACTGAGCTAGCCGGGCTTGGAGTACTATTTAACACCACCCAGGCTAGCCAGGCTTGGAAATACAACCCACAACATCCCAAAATAACACAACTGTCAGACCAGGTTGGTTAGTATTCAGACCCCTTGGTTTTCCCCCAAATTTGTTACCTTACAGCGTTATTCTCAAATGGATTAAATAAAAAAATCCTCAGCAATCTACACATAATGACAATGCAAAGACAGGTATGTAGAAATTGTTGCAAATTCATTTTTAAAAAACACTTGAATGAGTAGGTGAGTAAACTTTTGACTGGTACTGTGTATCATATACAACACACACACACACACAACATTTGATTTGCTCGCATTTATCAGAAGACAGGCTTTTGAATCAAAAGCATTTAGCGCCCAACGTGGGGCTCGAACCCACGACCCTGAGATTAAGAGTCTCATGCTCTACCGACTGAGCTAGCCGGGCTTGCATTACTATTTAACACCACCCACATACAGACCTCACAGGGCGTGACCCTATCCTGCCCACTGACAGACCTAACAGGGTCTGACCCAATCCTGCCCACTGACAGACCTAACAGAGACTCTCTCTCCCTATATCAATAACAGTCAAAAGTTGACACACTCATTCCAGGGGTTCTTAATTTTTTACTATTTTCTACATTGTAAAACAATAGTGAAGACAAATGATGAAATACCACGTATGGAATCATGTAGTATATATTGTATATTCTTCAAAGCAGCTAACATTTGCCTTTGATAGCTTTGCACACTCTTGGCATTCTCTCAACCAGCTTCATGAGAAATGATTTTCCAACAGTCTTGAAGGAGTTCCCACATATGCTGAGCACTTGTTGGCTGCTTTTCCACTCTTTCTTTTCCACTTTGTGGTCCAACTCATCCCAAACCATCTCATTTGGCTTGAGGTCAGATGATTGTGGAGGCCAGGTCATCTGATGCAGCACTCCATCCCTCTCCTTCTTGCTCAAATAGCCCTTACACAGGCTGGAGGTGTGTTGGGTCATTGCCCTGTTGAAAAACAAAATGTTAGTCCCACTAAGCGCAAACCAGATGGGATGGCGTATCGCTGCAGAATGCTGTGGTTGCCATGCTGGTTAAGTGTGCCTTGAATTCTAAATAAATCATTGACAGTGTCACCAGCAAAGCACCATCACATCGCCTCCTCCTCCATGCTTCACGGGGGGAACCACAGATGCAGAGATCTTCCGTTCACCTCCTCTGAGTCTCACAAAGACACAGAAGTTGGAACCAAACATCTCAAATTTGGACCCTTCAGACCAAAGAACACATTTCCATCGGTCTAATGTCCATTGATCGAATTTCTTGGCCCAAGCAAGTCTCTTCTTATGATTGGTGTCCTTTAGTAGTGGTTTCTTTGCAGCAATTTGACCATGAAGGCCTGATTCACACAGTCTCGTCTGAACAGTTGATGTTGAGATGTGTCTGTTATTTGAACTCTGTGAAGCATTTATTTGGGCTGCAATCTGAAGTGCAGTTAACTCTGATGAACTTATCCTCTGAGGCAGAGGTACCTCTGGGTCTTCCTTTGCTGTGGCGGTCCTCATGAGAGCCAGTTTCATCGTAGCGCTTGGTGGTTTTTGCGACAGCACAGGAAGAAACTTTCAAAGTTCATGATATTTTCCAGATTGACTGACCTTCCTGTCTTAAAGTAATGATGGACTGTTGTTCCTCTTTGCTTATTTGAGCTGTACCTGCCATAATATGGACTTAAGTCTAATACCAAATAGGGCTATCTTCCTTTTCACAACACACCTGATTGGCTCAAACGTATTAAGAAGGAAAGAAATTCCACAAATTAACAAGGGACACCTGGTAATTGAAATGCATTCCAGGTGACAACCTCATGAAGCTGGTTGAGAGAATACCAAACATGTGCAAAGCTGTCAAAGCAAAGTGTGGCTACTTTGAAGAATCTCAAATATAAAATATATGTTCATGTGTTTAACACCACATGATTCCATGTGTGTTATTTCATAGTTTGTCTTCACTTATTCTACAATGTAGAAAACAGTAAAAATAAAGAAAACCCTGGAATGAGTAGGTGTCCACATTTTTACATTGCATAAATACACTACCTTTCAAAAGTTTGGGGTCACTTAGAAATGTCCTTGTTTTTGAAAGAAAAGCAAAATTTTTTCATCCATTAAAATAACATCAAATTGATCAGAAATACAGTATAGACATTGTTAATGTTGTAAATGATTATAGTAGCTGGGAACGGCTGATTTTTTAAAATGGAATATCTAGATAGGTATATCTCAGACTGGCCAAAGATTCTTTGGCCAGTCTGAGACAGAGTTGCAAAGAAAAAGCCATGTCTAGAAGGCCAGTATCCCGGAGTCGCTTCTTCACTGTTGACGTCGAGACTGGTGTTTTGCGGGTACTATTTAATGAAGCTGCCAGTTGAGGACTTGGAGGCGTCCGTTTCTCAAACTAGACACACTAATGTACTTGTTCTCTTGCTCAGTTGTGCACCGGGGCCTCCAACTCCACTTTCTATTCTGGTTAGAGACAGTTTGTGCGGTTCTGTGAAGGGAGGAGTACACAGCGTTGTACGAGACCTTCAGTTTCTTGTCAATTTCTCTCATGGAATAGCCTTCATTTCTCAGAACAAGAATAGACTGAAGAGTTTCTTTCAGAAGAAAGGTCTTTGTTTTTGGCCATTTTGAGTCCGTAATCAAATCCACAAATGCTGATGCTCCACATACTCAACTAGTCTAAAGAAGGCCAGTTGTAATTGCTTCTTTAAAATCAGCACAAAAGTTCAGCTGTGCTAACATAATTGCAAAATAATTTTAATGATCAATTAGCCTTTTAAAATGATAAACTTGGATTAGCTAACACAACGTGCCATTGGAACACAGGAGTGAGGGTTGCTGACAATGGGCCTACGTACGCCTATGTAGATATTCCATAACAAATAAAGGACATTTCTAAGTGACCCCAAACTTTTGAACGGTAGTACACACACACGCTCTCTCTCTATGGCCCTTTACATAGGTGATGAGCCTGGGTTTGGTCTGACTGAGGGCGTGCCTCACCCCTGATTCCCAGGTGTGTGTGTGTGTGTACCTGTAGGGACCTCTCTCCAGGAGGTGATGAGGCGGGGTTTGGTCTGACTGAGGACGGGCCCCACCTCTGAAGCCCAGGTGTCCCCCGTAGAGCAGGCCAAGGCCCCCAGCAGAGACAGACACATCCAGGAGGCTGAGTACTGCTTCCCAAAGTCCACCGGTATCTCCCCTGGACCCACCTGATTAGAACCAGGACCACACAAAGGAAATAACCTCAGATGAGTGACAGACGTGTGGCCGGCTCACTTGGCTGAGGCAGCTGTTATATGTATTCAAATATATTATTCATTGATTGATTGATTGATTGATTGATTGATTGATTGATTGACCTCGATCATATAGAGCAGCGCCAGCTCTGTGGGGACACCACCGTTACAGAACACCTGCACCCAGTTCCTCTGACCACCTGGAGGGCAAAGGGGACACACATTAAAATGATAGTTCACCTCCAATGTTTCACTTCCTTTTGACTTCCCTGGGGGTGGGTTTCCTTGTTAAATAAGATACACTTCAGGCAGACTATGCAATCCAGTAGCGGGCTGTTGCTTACTGGAGTGTGGCCTGACGGGTGTGACCTGACTATCTCTCGAGAGTCATTTGGCCTTGCTGATGGCTTAGCAGCTGGCCCTAGCAGATGGCCTATCAGATGGTCTAGCCGCTGGCCTAGCTGATGGCCTAGCTGATGGTCTAGCCGCTGGCCTAGCCGCTGGCCTAGCTGATGGCCTAGCCGCTGTAACTCGTTACCTTCTTTATAGTCAGAGTCTAGTTTCTTCTTGACGTCTCCTTTCCAGCGTGTCAGCTTGGAGGAAGTGATGAAGAAAGCCAGCAGAGCAGAGAAGAAACTTATGTTGGCCATGGTGAGGATGAAGCCGACCAGCAGGGCTGTAGGGGACAGGGAACAAAAGCATGAAAACAATACAACTCAAAACACTCTTACCTGATCCCAGATCTGTTTGTACTTGTTCATAGCCAACTCTTTGGGCCGTTGTTATGACCACGGGAGCCGGCTCTAACAGATCTGGGACCAGGTTACAAACTAGGTCTAACTACCTTATCAGAACAGTGCTACAGAACCTCTACTCTCTCGGTATGTTTGAGAAAATCATGATGAAAGTGGCCATTTTATGCCCTTTTTAGATCTACTGTATATATGCCTCCTGTAAGACCCTATGATCTGTGAACTGTACACGATACAGACATCTTGTTGTCAACATACTCCTTATAGTGTGTCATATGGAGTATGTCTTGATTTTTTATTATTACATTCATTTATTCAACATTAAATATTCAAATGAATATCTGAAAATTAACTTTTTTTGATTTAGTTCATTTTATATTGTTTGTGACAATATACTCTACAAATACATCACATTACCAGAGTGGGCTCTCTGCTGATTTAAGTTATGATACATGTTATGAACACCAACACAGTGAATGGGGGGAAAACGGTTGTTTTCTTTAAACTCCCTCTGCTGGTGATTTGCTGAATGTGCAATCATGTCATTGGTCAATTACCTACAATGCACATGTCTATGTAGAACATGGGTTTATATCTTCAAAAGTACTAGAGAACCCACTTTGAGGAGTATATTGTTGAATTAATATTCATATTTTTGTTATGTTGGGTAAAGTAAATGTGATAACATTTATTTCTGAATCTAGATGTACTCCATATTTGAGAGGACACGGAGTATATTGACTCCAAGATGTTGTCTGTATCATGTACGGTTCAAGGGTCATAGGGTCTTACAGGAGGCATGGATAGGTTTAAAAAAAATAAAAAGTCTAAAATTAACACCTCCCTCATATTTTAAATAGTTTGGGATACAAAATGTCAAAAGAACATTCCTCACAGTTTCCTTGTGAGAATTGCCAGAACAATCTGTTATACCAAAAATATTTATGGGCTATTCTGCTGTGGAATGTACCAATTAGTACATGAATAAACTGCTTTAGTCAGTTGAATAATGTGATTCAGCACAGACCCTGATTAAAAGAATGGTGACTAATTAATTCCTCTCAGATCCAGATCACGAGGACTGCTGATGGCCTGGCTAACGTGTGACTGACATCAGGGGCAACCCCTCTTCTCACACGCATACGCCTGGGGCTGCTGGAACTGTGTGGAATGCATCTTAGAATTAATAATAGCATTAAAACACCCAACAGAGACTCCTAAGGTTAAACTGATACTTGGGATATTGGCAACGAGGCCCTTTATGTACTTCCCCAGAGTCCGATGAACTCTCGGATAACATTATGTCTCCATGTCCAGTATAAAGGAAGTTAAGATGTAGATAGCACATTGCTTTGAAGTAGATGGGTGATGCTAGTTAGCGTTGGCTCACAAAACTACATGTAACTTCCCTCATACTGGACACGGAGACATACAAATGGTATGAGGTCATCTGATCAAAGAGCCTCATTACCAAAATCTCTAATAGTTTTTTCCCCTAATAATTTGTTGGGTGAGTTTGAGATTTGATGGATCAATATATATACACACACATATATATACATATATATACATATATATATACACATTTTTTTTAAATGAGGAAGATAAAACATGAATGATATTTTTTAAGGATGTTTTAAAACATTTCTGCTCAGTTTCTGCTTGCTGTTTCTTTGTTCCCATGCTGCCTTGCAGCAAATCATTCACTTTATCAAGTCTTTGCTTTTGAAATGGCAATCTTTATTTGGTTGGCATTTCATATTCAAAATAACTAATTAATGTGGAAATATTGGACATTGTTTCATCAACAAACAAAGCATGTACAAAATAGTAGTATGCAGTACCAGTCGAAGTGGTAGTAGTAGTAGTAGTAGTAGTAGTATATAATGTGGTCTTACCTCTCCAAGGGAGGAGGGGGTAGCCCCTATCAGCTGTTGTTGTCTTGGTGGTAGTAGTAGTAACAATCATTTTTATGGGAGCATCATTTGAGGAGAATATTTATTTGACACAGACTATTAGTACCAGCATCATGATGCTATGTGTAACATGATGATATCACAGGTGAACGAAACCAATGACTGATCATAACAGAAACCAGTATTGAATCACAGTCTGATTTGGCAAAACAAAAGCTGAACATGCCAGTGCTTCCCCTATATTCATTTAGCAGCGGCGGGCCGCCACATCAAAACAGATCAACATGGTGAAAAACGTTTTCAGTGTGAACTTAAAACGACTAAAACCAGACAAAGTATGTAGAAAAGATAAACGGAGCGATACCTTTTGAAATAAGATCATCTTTGAGAACTAACCATCACCAAAATAAAAAAAACTAGACAGTGAGAGAGAATCTAAAATGTTTATTAAAGATGTCCTGGCATGGGGCCCCAATAGACTTGTTTTAACAAAGTTTTAGTTATATGACATAAGCCACATGGTCAAATGTGGAGAATTGCAGGAAATTCTCTTTTTTTTAAATACAAAAAAATTCTCAGCCCCATGAAAAGTGTATAACTGCAAGAAACTCTTTAAAAACTGTGGCCACGCCCACAACCACACCCACAACCACGCCCACACCCAGAAGTATCATTACCTACTAGCTACAGTGTTGTTGTTGCTGCGTTTTAGACTACTAGCTACAGTGTGTTGCTGTTACGTTTTAGATTTAAGTTGGTTCGTGTCGGGTTTGTTCTTTCAACCGTTTCTGCGTTGTTTCTCAGTAGACAGGGGCAATACGTTGTCAGGTAGAGGCGTTTGAACTTAGTGCTGCTTAAACAGTACACAATTGGGTCCACTAGACAGTCCATGTGGGAAAAAACTATGAAACCATCATAGACCTGAACCGCTATATTCTCAGCATTGTCTAAATCCATGGCTCTGACAATCAACAGAACAATTCTAGCGATGGTACAAGGCAGGAAACAGAAAGAAAAGAGCAGCATGACAGAGGTGACCAGAAACACTGCTCGACGTAGCTTGGTCCTGTCACCTACTGTCTTCTTTTTGAGTCTGTTGACAATGCGGATCGTGCAGTACACCAACACAAAGAAAGGGATGAGAATCTGGGTGAAGAATACAACCTCTCTCAGAGTGTCAGTGATGTCCCCATGACTGCTACAGCAGCCGGTCTTCAGCATGGTGGGGATCGTCAAAGGGAGCAGTACTAGCCAGATGACGACAGATATATGAGGGGACTTTTTGAGGACAAAGTCCTTGTTCCCAGGATGAACCACGTTGAAGTAGCGATCGAGTGAAATCACAGCCAGGAAGCCGATACTGGCGCCTCGGTTCAGAAACAGCATGAAGAGCATGGCTTTGCAGATCTTTCCGTCCACACTCTGACGCTCTCCGCGTAGAAAATTGTAGGCGTTCACTGGCAAACAGCCCAGCAGAAGGAGGTCAGCCAACACCAGATTGAACAGGAAAAGGTTGTTGGAGTTCAGCTTCCAGAACTCCAGCTTGAAGATGAAGAGGTAAAGCACTGAGAGGTTAAGAGGCAGAGCCAGGGTGAACTCCACAATCATCACAGAGGCGTAGAATGTATACAAGGGCAGATTATCTGCTGTGCAGTTATCGTTCAGAAGATCCTCTTCCATAATATGAAGCTGGCAAAACCTGTCCCCTTTTTACAGTCAAAGCCTGATCCTGTCCGAATCCTTAAGGAAAAGCAGTCCTCTAGAGTCCTCCACGCCAAGTGAGTCTGTTTAAGGGAAGGGAAGCTCTTATTCCGTGTGCAGACCTGGTGAAACTGAAGGACTGTACTTCAGTCTGGAAGTAATTCCCCCCCCAGGCAGCCGTTGTAAACTGTTCAGACTTGTTGGTTGAGCACCTTCCATTCCTGAGTAGGCGAGTCGCCACAGGACCAATAGATAAGCAGTTGGTCCCACGAGGGATTGAGAATATAGTGGAAGACATTGCATCAACACACAACAACTATTTTTTTTCCCATATTTGTCATATTGGGGCGGCAGGGAGCCTAGTGGTTAGAGCGTTGGGCCAGTAACCGAAAGGTTGCTGGATCGAATCCCCAAGCTGACAAGGTAAAAATCTGTTGTTCTGCCCCTGAACAAGGCAGTAAACCCACTGTTCCCCTGAACAAGGCAGTAAACCCACTGTTCCCCTGAACAAGGCAGTAAACCCACTGTTCCCCTGAACAAGGCAGTTAACCCACTGTTCCCCTGAACAAGGCAGTTAACCCACTGTTCCCCTGAACAAGGCAGTTAACCCACTGTTCCCCTGAACAAGGCAGTTAACCCACTGTTCCCCTGAACAAGGCAGTTAACCCACTGTTCCCCTGAACAGGGCAGTAAACCCACTGTTCCCCTGAACAGGGCAGTAAACCCACTGTTCCCCTGAACAGGGCAGTAAACCCACTGTTCCCCTTCCCCCTGAACAGGGCAGTAAACCCACTGTTCCCCTGCTGAACAGGGCAGTAAACCCACTGTTCCCCTGAACAGGGCAGTAAACCCACTGTTCCCCTGAACAGGGCAGTAAACCCACTGTTCCCCTGAACAGGGCAGTAAACCCACTGTTCCCCTGAGGCAGTCCCACTTTCCCAGTAAACCCACTGATAAATAAGATGTTTTTCCTTAACGGACTTGCCTGGTTAACAGTAAACATCTGTATATAAAGGCAGTTATCTTTTCAACAAGGCTACCCATATTCTCCCTGCTGAAACCCACTGTTCCCCTAACAAGAAGTAGGCCCCTAACAAGGCAGTTAACCCACTGTTCCCCTGAACAAGGCGTGCTTCTGGTTGCACAACACATCCGTGGGAATTAACATGTAGGTGAGGCTGTCATAACACGTTTTGATTGATTAAACACACAGAACTACAAGGTGAAGACACAGGAAGTTCTTCCGCTGAAAGTCATAGAATACCTCCTGAGCAGGAAGGTTTTTATTTTGATTGGTTGATTTATGTTCTATTGTTTGTTTACCTCCCAGGGCTCCGCCGTGGTCCAGACTCCTCTTCTTCAGGGCCCGTGTGGTGAGAGTCAGAGGAACCAGGATGGAGAACAACCATCGCCACGGAGACACTGGCTGGAGAGTGCCTGGAATGAAGCATTGAATTAGGTTATAGCTCTAGCTAATAATCAGTGTTTCATCAAGTCGTGCTTCATCCTCTTTAACAAACATCTACTACTGAAACCATCTCTCCTTGTCTATATTCTGAATGAAGGTTTCAATAGAAGCCTTTATTTCTATTGGCAGGGCTCCGCAACATAACTCCTCTTCTTCAGGGCCCGGGGGAGCAACAGAGCTAGGAAGGGGGACAACCAGCTAGGAAGGGGGAGCAACAGAGCTAGGAAGGGGGCTAGCAATCAGAGCTAGGAAGGGGGATCAACAGAGCTACTACTGAAGGGGGAGGTGCAATAGAGCTAGGAAGGGGGGAGCAACAGAGCTAGGAAGGGGGAGAGCAACAGAGCTAGGAAGGGGGGAGAGCAACAGAGCTAGGAAGGGGGAGAGCAACAGAGCTAGGAAGGGGGGAGAGCAACAGAGCTAGGAAGGGGGAGAGCAACAGAGCTAGGAAGGGGGAGAGCAACAGAGCTAGGAAGGGGGGAGAGCAACAGAGCTAGGAAGGGGGGAGAGCAACAGAGCTAGGAAGGGGGGAGAGCAACAGAGCTAGGAAGGGGGAGAGCAACAGAGCTAGGAAGGGGGAGAGCAACAGAGCAAGGAAGGGGGAGCAACAGAGCTAGGAAGGGGGAGCAACAGAGCTAGGAAGGGGGGAGCAACAGAGCTAGGAAGGGGAGAGAAACAGAGCTAGGAAGGGGGAGAGCAACAGAGCTAGGAAGGGGGAGCAACAGAGCAAGGAAGGGGGAGCAACAGAGCAAGGAAGGGGGAGCAACAGAGCTAGGAAGGGGGAGCAACAGAGCTAGGAAGGGGGAGAGCAACAGAGCTAGGAAGGGGGAGAGCAACAGAGCTAGGAAGGGGGGAGAGCAACAGAGCTAGGAAGGGGGAGAGCAACAGAGCTAGGAAGGGGGGAGAGCAACAGAGCTAGGAAGGGGGAGAGCAACAGAGCTAGGAAGGGGGAGAGCAACAGAGCTAGGAAGGGGGAGAGCAACAGAGCTAGGAAGGGGGGAGAAACAGAGCTAGGAAGGGGGAGAGCAACAGAGCTAGGAAGGGGGGAGCAACAGAGCTAGGAAGGGGAGAGCAACAGAGCTAGGAAGGGGGGAGAAACAGAGCTAGGAAGGGGGGAGCAACAGAGCTAGGAAGGGGGAGAGCAACAGAGCTAGGAAGGGGGAGAGCAACAGAGCTAGGAAGGGGGGAGCAACAGAGCTAGGAAGGGGGGAGCAACAGAGCTAGGAAGGGGGGAGAAACAGAGCTAGGAAGGGGGGAGAAACAGAGCTAGGAAGGGGGAGAAACAGAGCTAGGAAGGGGGAGAAACAGAGCTAGGAAGGGGGGCCCATCTTGCTTATATAGTGTTGAGAGAAAGTTTGCACTCTTTAGCATTGTCTCTATTTCTGCAACAAAACATGTTCTCACCTCTTATGGGTAACGATGAGAGCATGTTTTGCAGCCTCTAAACTTCTCACTCATCCGTATTCATGATTCATTCGTGTTTTTTTCTTAATCATGGCACTATCAAGATTAATTTAGAAGTGTTCTGAAACATCTTCTATATGGGACCAAATACTAAACTTTTGACTACTTTAATCCACTTTGAGCTCATTAATCTAGAGATTTACATACTTTTTTTCCCCACAAAGAAATGTAATGTTGGATCAATTTTCTCAATAAAGAAATTCTAAAGTACAATTGTTTGTGTTTTATTTGTTTAAAGCAGATGAACTTGATCTATTATTAGAAGTAGGACTTAGATGAAGATCTGATGACATTTATGTAGAACATTTATTATTATTTTAAAAGGGTTAACAAGCTTTTTATAACCCACAATGGTAGGGAAAACACTGGACATAACTGACAAGGAGTGTGTGAGCATGTCCACGCACGCAGGTGTGTCTTACCGTAATATGTGCTGGCTGTGATGGAAATGATCCAGAAGAAGAGGGAGATGGCCAGGGTGGCACACAACACGATCATATCAGTCATCATCTTGAGGTATTCTTTCATTTGTATCTCATCCTCAAAAATCATTGTGGAAGAAGTGAATAGAACCTGTGGAAGTCATCGACATTACCTTGGGCACTGGTTTAGTTATATGACAGATGGCTTACAGGGGACGGTTAGTAGCCTGGTCCAAGGTCTGTTTGTACTGTCTTGCCAACTCCTGTGGGCACATTGACACACCAGGCAGAACTCGGACCAGGCTAGTCTGGGCAGCGGCTGGTGGGCTTTATGGATCTCCATCATAAACCCACTAACAGCTGCCCAGGCTAGGTAGGACCAGGACATTACTCCTAAAAACCTAAGACTGATCGGACAGCGTCATAAATCGCTAGCCAACTAGCTAGTTAGCGGTCTACTGGTGTGGGACTAGCAGCCTGCTAGCAAGCTAATAAATCGGAAAGTGGGCTAAAGAAAATAGGGTAAAGTTTGCACCTGAAGTAGCCGAAGCCATGGCTTTGTATCCCGCTTCTTCCATTGTGGGGAAAGTGCCAATACAACTAGTTAATGACACTTGTCTCTCCCTATAAGATAACTTAGCGAGATGAAACGATTCACAGCTGTCACAGTCCTGTAGCGGAGTCAGATTTCAAAACACAGGACTCGTTGTTCATCTTCTGTGGATTTTATATGGCGGTTGGAAACCAACGTTAAGGTGCATTACCGCCACCAACTGGACTGGATTGTGGACCAAAGACAGGCAAAGTCGAAATCCTACCCAATTTTCTCAACTCCCTAAGAAAACATAATACGTAATGAAATACTACATTCCCTTATTATTTCCCCAGCAAGTTCACTTTCATTGTTGACTGAGAACCGGATGTGGATTTAAAGAAATACATGCGTACTTCCGCTAATCTGTCAGATTAAAACGTCATATTTCACAAAAATAAATTATTCACCAAACACAAATCCATCAATACGTTTGAGTAATAAATACAAAATCAAATATATTATTCGGCGTTAATGTGATTTTTCACTATTAGGATATCCATGTATTACTTACATACATTTAAACATCATGAATTTCAGGGGCCTCATGTATCAACCAAGTGCAGGCACAAATCTGTGCATAAACCACGCGTGGGATAATTTCCACGCAAATTGTGAGATTAATCAATATGAACGTTTGCTTGAGCGTGACTGAGTAAATGTACGCACAGCCATAAACATGCGTAGGCACAGTGCCAAATGGTGGAATAAGGGAACTGCTTGTCAAGCGTGTGGAAAATATATGTTGAAAATGTGTGAAATTCTTCCGAGTAATAATTAAATAATTTTTCGATTGAATTGTATTTAAATTGTGAATTCATGAAACACATATTGACAGGCTATATATAATTTGACCACATCAGTGCATTTGTTATGATAATAATCCATATAATGTACAGTTGTTTGTTAAATTAGAGGCAAGTGTTAAAGTTAAACCATTGTAGAAATACTATAAAAGACTGAGATAATGGAAATCACATGAGAGATGGCTGATCATGCGCTGTTACAAGATCTGGCACACACTGCATTTATCAGAGCGCGTTTTTAGAGACCGGTGGTACTTTTTACAGAAAGTACAGATTGGTTTATCAGATATCGTTCACCAAAGAATTTGTTCTTAACTGACTTGCCTAGTTAAATAAAGGTTAATTAATATATAATGAATTAATCTGGTATATATATATATATATATATATATAGGGCCTAATTTATCAACATTGCTAGAATATTGCTAGAAACTATTCTAAAATACTAATTATGAACGGAATGTAGACTGTTCCTACGCATAGAAAAAGTGTGATTTGTTTATTTATTTTAAATAGAAAAAGTGTAACAAATCACACTTTTTCTATGCGTAGGAACATTCTACATTCCGTTCATAAGTAGTATTTTAGAATAGTTTCTAGCAATGTTGATAAATTAGGCCCTGACATTTTATGAAGAGTGTAAGCCAGGCGTGTTTTATTATAGTGGCTAGCGTAGCACATGGAGATGTGTGAAACTTACTCCTTAGCCGAGGTGTCCCGCTTGCATCGCCTCATTAGTTAGCTGTTGAGGTAACATGACCGTCTTTTAATGGAAGAAGGCTCAGGTCCCGAGTTCGCGCCAGATATGGATCGAATCCGAGAAAGTGGTACTAGCTAAGCTACTAGGTATTTTACATGTTGAATATACTTATGTACAATTAATTCACATGTGTGTCAATAAGAGTAGTCATGAGCAGGCTATTACTGCAATTTCATAAAACGATCAAGTTCCGGGGAGTAGAGTGGTCTTCTTTTAAAATATAAACTAAACATAATACTCTTTACAAACAAACTCACCACCAATAGTTTACCATCAAAGTACAATAGTGTGTACACTATAAAGCATTATGATTAAAAGCCCTTGTTACCTACCCAAATATAACGAAATTGTCTGCTGGTCGAAAATCCTCTATCACTACCTTCTGAAATCAAACAGTCATAGTGACTTTTTAAAGCGGACTTGGATTCACCCTGAATCAAAAAGCATGTCAAATAATTAGTAGTATGACGTGATATCAAGAAGCCCCAGCCACTGACTGAGGACTCTTTGATTGAGCCTCATAATACCAGGAAACTTCATAGCTGTTTTCCTGTAATACCAGGAAACACGGCTTCACAGTGGTGTGTTGGTTCCAACAGTTCAACCACACGGTTGTTATCTCAGTAGTATGTCGTTAAAAATATTGATTCGTTCCAATTATTATTTTCAATGTGCCCTGCCTTCAAGAAAGACGAACTGAAAGACATACGTTATGTTTATATACTGTAATGAAACAGCCAGGGAGCAGGTCTCGAACCCTTGACCATCGAGCCCGAGGTCCGGCGCGCTATCGACTGTGCAGCAAAAGCATGCTCGTGCAGCAGGGTCGATTTCCGCGCTTATAAACATTCACAATACATTCATAGAGGGTTTAGATCGTATCTACGGCAGAGTAATAACCACGTCTGGTCTATAGGACATATGTGGGGGAAATTCTTGCAACATTCAGAACCATGAATTAAGGAATAGGTTTATCAGATTTGCAAATCCCCCTGATAAAGCCCCAGGCTGGACATACTAATTAAGTAATAGGTCTATCAAAGTTTCAAAACCCTCGATAAACCCCAAGGCTGGACCGAGACTAATTAATGAATAGGCCTATCAGAGTTACAAAACACCCAACAAAACCACAGGCAGGGCCGAGACAGTAGGAGACTATTTCAGGAGTAGAGCTGGATACCTGTAGTTACAATATCCGCCCAGGAGAGGGGGACCTCACCCCACTTTAAATCACATCAATCCATGATCCATGAATCCACTCAAACCAGATTTCAACCCATGTATTCAGCTCGGTCTAACACACATTATACTCATAATGACTAAGCACTCTCAAGCAGTTGGCATTTAGGTGTTAATGCCCGAGAGGCTGGTGTTTGGAGGATATATTGACACCGGGGTGTAGTTCGTCGAGGAAAGTCTGCAAACTAGCTGCACTTCGTTTTGTTTGACCTTTTTTCAATAGTTTTTTGTTGTTGCATATATCCATCAAAATGATGCCAACTGATTCCTGATTTTGACTGGCTGAGAAACGCTGCCTGTCTCTCGTCCCCGACACGTTCATTTCAATGGGACTGGTGGAGATCGAAATTTGATTTTTCTTTTTTTTTTTTTGCAAATGTCAGAGAGATTTATTCAAATCTACGCTGTCGAAAACTACATGTTAGTCTAAAAGAAATGTGAGATAATGTCTAGATGCTTTTTATAGTGGAGATCAAGTTGATAAATTGCCTGGCTGGGCTGATGAGACAGTGGATGGCGCAGTCAGATGGAACAGAGTAAATGGGCATTTTAACATCCTAGATTCAGCCCGTGGTAACTTGTGGAATAGACACCGTCTGGAACACGGTTTTAACCAATCAGCATTCAGGATTAGACCCAACCGTTGTATAATAAACAAATAACGTGTTGTGATGGAACACCTATGTGAGAATGCTGTTCATTGACTACAATTCAGCGCTCAACACTGTTGTTACTCCAAGCTGGGTCAGGGCACCAAGCTCAGAGCAGAGCCCTGGGTCAGGACACCAAGCTCAGAGCCCTGGGTCAGGACACCAAGCTCAGAGCCCTGGGTCAGGGCACCAAGCTCAGAGCCCTGGGTCAGGACACCAAGCTCAGAGCCCTGGGTCAGGACACCAAGCTCAGAGCCCTGGGTCAGGGCACCAAGCTCAGAGCCCTGGGTCAGGGCACCAAGCTCAAGCCCAGAGCCCTGGGTGACACCAAGCTCAGAGCCCTGGGTCAGGACACCAAGCTCAGAGCCCTGGGTCAGGACACCAAGCTCAGAGCCCTGGGTCAGGGCACCAAGCTCAGAGCCCTGGGTCAGGACACCAAGCTCAGAGCCCTGGGTCAGGACACCAAGCTCAGAGCCCTGGGTCAGGACACCAAGCTCAGAGCCCTGGGTCAGGACACCAAGCTCAGAGCCCTGGGTCAGGACACCAAGCTCAGAGCCCTGGGTCAGGACACCAAGCTCAGAGCCCTGGGTCAGGACACCAAGCTCAGAGCCCTGGGTCAGGACACCAAGCTCAGAGCCCTGGGTCAGGACACCAAGCTCAGAGCCCTGGGTCAGGACACCAAGCTCAGACCAAGCTCAGAGCCTGGGTCAGGACACCAAGCTCAGAGCCCTGGGTCAGGACACCAAGCTCAGAGCCCTGGGTCAGGGGGGACACCAAGCTCAGAGCCCTGGGTCAGGACAGAGCCCTGGGTCAGGACACCAAGCTCAGAGCCCTGGGTCAGGACACCAAGCTCAGAGCCCTGGGTCAGGAGCCAAGCTCAGAGCCAAACTGTTATAGTGTCTGGGGATAACAAAATGGGTCAGGACACCAAGCTCAGAGCCCTGGGTCAGGACACCAAGCTCAGACACCAAGCCCCTGGGTCAGGACACCAAGCTCAGAGCCCTGGGTCAGGACACCAAGCTCAGAGCCCTGGGTCAGGACACCAAGCTCAGAGCCCTGGGTCAGGACACCAAGCTCAGAGCCCTGGGTCAGGACACCAAGCTCAGAGCCCTGGGTCAGGACACCAAGCTCAGAGCCCTGGGTCAGGACACCAAGCTCAGAGCCCTGGGTCAGGACACCA
This sequence comes from Oncorhynchus keta, assembly GCF_023373465.1. Classification (NCBI taxonomy): domain Eukaryota; kingdom Metazoa; phylum Chordata; class Actinopteri; order Salmoniformes; family Salmonidae; genus Oncorhynchus; species Oncorhynchus keta. The sequence goes on along the minus strand of NW_026290755.1, from coordinate 114,977 downwards.
AGCTCAGAGCCCTGGGTCAGGACACCAAGCTCAGAGCCCTGGGTCAGGACACCAAGCTCAGAGCCCTGGGTCAGGGCACCAAGCTCAGAGCCCTGGGTCAGGACACCAAGCTCAGAGCCTCAGAGCCCTGGGTCAGGACACCAAGCTCAGAGCTCAGACCAAGCCCTGGGTCAGGACACCTCAGAGCTCAAGAGCCCTGGGTCAGGCTCAGAGCACCAAGCTCAGAGCCCTGGGTGGGTCAGGGCACCAAGCTCAGAGCCCTGGGTCAGGACACCAAGCTCAGAGCCCTGGGTCAGGGCACCAAGCTCAGAGCCCTGGGTCAGGACACCAAGCTCAGAGCCCTGGGTCAGGACACCAAGCTCAGAGCCCTGGGTCAGGACACACCAAGCTGGAGCCCTGGGTCAGGGCACCAAGCTGATGGGTCAGGACCACTCAGGGTCAGGATCTGTGAGGATTGGGTCAGGACAAAGCTCATCCTGGGTCAGGGACACACTGAGCCCTGGGTCAACACCAAGCTCAGAGCCCTGGGTCAGGACACCAAGCTCAGAGCCCTGGGTCAGGACACTCAGTCCTGTCTGGTACCAAGTCTGGACACTACCCTCTGCAACTGGATCCTGGACTTCCTGATGGGCAGACCACAGGCTGTGAGGATTGGCAACAAGTCATCCTCCACACTGACTCAACACAGGGCCCCCCAGGGGTGTGTCCTCAGTCCTCTGCTGTACTCCCTGTTCACCCACGACTGTGTGGCTTTACACCACACCAACTCCATCATCTAGTCTCCATGACGACACCACGGTTGTAGGCCTGATAACCAACAACGACGAATCAGCCTATAGGGAGGGAGGTAAGTGAACTGGCATTGTGGTGTCCGGACAACAACCTCTCCCTCAATGTCAGCAAAACAAAATAGTTGATTGTTGACTTCAGGAAGCAGAGGAGGGAACATGCCTGATCCACAGCGAAGGGACTGCAGGAGGGTCAATACATTTTAATACATTTGTCCATTACCAAGTCAACTCAAATGTCATTGGTCACATGCTTCGTAAACAACAGGTGTAAACAGTGAGCTTTACCAACAGGCCCTTTCTCAACAATGCAGAGGAAAAATAATTGAAACATTATAACACAAGGAATAAATACACAATGTAATAAAAAAAAATAAAAAAATAATAATAATAATAATAATTTAATAAGATAATAAATGGTCTCAGCAGCGTATGTGAAAAGAGGTCAATGCAGATCGTCCAGGTACTATTTAATTAGCTATTTATCAGCCTTATGGCCTGGGGGGTAGAAGCTGTTCAGGGTCCTGTTGGTTCCAGACTTGGTGCATCGGAACCGCTTGCTGTGAGGTAGCTGAGAGAACAGTCTATGACTTGGGTGGCTGGAGTCTTTGACCATTTTTAGGTTTCTTCCTCTGACACCTTGTCTGGTGTAGAAGGACTGGATGGCAGGGAGCTCGGCCCCAGTGATGTACTGGGCCGTACTCACTACCCTCTGTAATGTCTTGCAGTCGGACGCCAAGCAGTTGCCATACCAAGAGGTATGCTCTCTATTGTACAGAAGTAGAACTTTTTGAGGATCTGAGGGCCCCATGCTGAATCTTAGCAGCCTCCTGAGGGGGAAGAGATGTTGTCGTTCCTTCTTCACGACTGTGTTGGTGTGTGTGGACCATTATAATTCCTTAGTGATGTGGACACAGAGTCAACATTCTCTGATGTGTGGACCTCCAACCATCTTTGTGGTACCATTCTCTGATGTGGGGACCTCCAACCATCTTTGTGGTACCATTCTCTGATGTGTGGACCTCCAGACATGTCTGTCTCATGGTACCATGATGAAGACATGTCTCTGATGGTATAGTGGACAACCATCTTTGTGGTACCATTCTCTGATGTGTGGACCTCCAACCATCTTTGTGGTACCATTCTCTGATGTGGGGACCTCCAACCATCTTTGTGGTACCATTCTCTGATGTGGGGACCTCCAACCATCTTTGTGGTACCATTCTCTGATGTGGGGACCTCCAACCATCTTTGTGGTACCATTCTCTGATGTGGGGACCTCCAACCATCTTTGTGGTACCATTCTCTGATGTGTGGACCTCCAACCATCTTTGTGGTACCATTCTCTGATGTGTGGACCTCCAACCATCTTTGTGGTACCATTCTCTGATGTGTGGACCTCCAACCATCTTTGTGGTACCATTCTCTGATGTGGGGACCTCCAACCATCTTGGTACCATTCTGTCTGATGTGGGGACCTACAACATTCTCTGATGTGTGGACCTCCAACCATCTTTGTGGTACCATTCTCTGATGTGTGGACCTCCAACCATCTTTGTGGTACCATTCTCTGATGTGTGGACCTCCAACCATCTTTGTGGTACCATTCTCTGATGTGTGGACCTCCAACCATCTTTGTGGTACCATTCTCTGATGTGTGGACCTCCAACCATCTTTGTGGTACCATTCTCTTATGTGTGGACCTCCAACTATCTCTGTGGTACCATTCTCTGATGTGTGGACCTTCAACCATCTTTGTGGTACCATTCTCTTATGTGTGGACCTCCAACCATCTTTGTGGTACCATTTGAAAGTTGACATTTCAATTTGATTCCTATTTTAGTACATTTATCAGCCAAAACACGACACCCACCCTGTATTCAGAGAGCATGTTGTGTCTCAACTGATGGTGGGCCCAACACAAAAACCTCAGATGATGTAGAATAGTGACTAACCTACAACATATCTGATTATGAAAAAAAACGGAGTTTACACGTTTTAGATAATTGATGTTTAATGTATCTAAAAACAAAAATGTATCTCAACAGATGATTTAAAAAAGTTTGACAACCCTGTTTGTAAGCTTTTAACCTCTCTAGGGTAGGGGGCAGCATTCAGAATTTTGGATGAAAAGCGTGCCCAAATTAAACCGCCTGCTACCCGGGCCCAGAAGATATGATATGCATATAACTGGTAGATTTGGATAGAAAACACTCTGAAGTTCCCCAAACTGTTAAAATAGTGTCTGTGAGTATAACAGAACTGATTTGGCAGGCGCAAACCTGAGAAAAATCCATTCAGGAAATATTTTTTGTTGTTGTAGGTTTTGTAGTTTTATATTCAATGCCATTACAGGTGATGAGGACATGTCTGTCTCATGGTATAGTGGGGTATGAAGACATGTCTGTCTCATGGTATAGTGGGGTATGAAGACATGTCTGTCTCATGGTATAGTGGGGTATGAAGACATGTCTGTCTCATGGTATAGTGGGGTATGAGGACATGTCTGTCTCATGGTATAGTGGGGTATGAAGACATGTCTGTCTCATGGTATAGTGGGGTATGAAGACATGTCTGTCTCATGGTATAGTGGGGTATGAAGACATGTCTGTCTCATGGTATAGTGGGGTAAGAGGTGATGAGGACATGTCTGTCTCATGGTATAGTGGGGTATGAAGACATGTCTGTCTCATGGTATAGTGGGGTATGAAGACATGTCTGTCTCATGGTATAGTGGGGTATGAAGACATGTCTGTCTCATGGTATAGTGGGGTATGAAGACATGTCTGTCTCATGGTATAGTGGGGTATGAAGACATGTCTGTCTCATGGTATAGTGGGGTATGAAGACATGTCTGTCTCATGGTATAGTGGGGTATGAGGTGATGAGGACATGTCTGTCTCATGGTATAGTGGGGTATGAAGACATGTCTGTCTCATGGTATAGTGGGGTATGAAGACATGTCTGTCTCATGGTATAGTGGGGTATGAAGACATGTCTGTCTCATGGTATAGTGGGGAGGTGATGAAGACATGTCTGTCTCATGGTATAGTGGGGTATGAGGTGATGAAGACATGTCTGTCTCATGGTATAGTGGGGTATGAGGTGATGAAGACATGTCTGTCTCATGGTATAGTGGGGTATGAAGACATGTCTGTCTCATGGTATAGTGGGGTGATGAAGACATGTCTGTCTCATGGTATAGTGGGGGGATGAAGACATGTCTGTCTCATGGTATAGTGGGGTATGAGGTGATGAGACATGTCTGTCTCATGGTATAGTGAGGTATGAGGTGATGAAGACATGTCTGTCTCATGGTATAGTGGGGTATGAGGTGATGAAGACATGTCTGTCTCATGGTATAGTGGGGTATGAGGTGATGAAGACATGTCTGTCTCATGGTATAGTGGGGTATGAGGTGATGAAGACATGTCTGTCTCATGGTATAGTGGGGTATGAGGTGATGAAGACATGTCTGTCTCATGGTATAGTGGGGTATGAGGTGATGAAGATATGTCTGTCTCATGGTATAGTGGGGTATATGATGGTATAGTGGGGATGAAGACATGTCTGTCTCATGGTATAGTGGGGTATGAGGTGATGAAGACATGTCTGTCTCATGGTATAGTGGGGTATGAGGTGATGAAGATAGTCTGTCTCATGGTATAGTGGGGTAAGAGGTGATGAAGACATGTCTGTCTCATGGTATAGTGGGGTATGAGGTGATAAAGACATGTCTGTCTCATGGTATAGTGGGGTATGAGGTGATGAAGACATGTCTGTCTCATGGTATAGTGGGGGATGAAGACATGTCTGTCTCATGGTATAGTGGGGTATGAGGTGATGAAGACATGTCTGTCTCATGGTATAGTGGGGTATGAGGTGATGAAGACATGTCTGTCTCATGGTATAGTGGGGTATGAGGTGATGAAGACATGTCTGTCTCATGGTATAGTGGGGTATGAGGTGATGAAGACATGTCTGTCTCATGGTATAGTGGGGTATGAGGTGATGAAGATAGTCTGTCTCATGGTATAGTGGGGTATGAGGTGATGAAGACATGTCTGTCTCATGGTATAGTGGGGTATGAAGGGATGAAGACATGTCTGTCTCATGGTATAGTGGGGTATGAAGGGATGAAGACATGTCTGTCTCATGGTATAGTGGGGTATGAGGTGATGAAGATAGTCTGTCTCATGGTATAGTGGGGTATGAGGTGATGAAGACATGTCTGTCTCATGTCTGTCTCATGGTATAGTGGGGTATGAGGTGATGAAGATAGTCTGTCTCATGGTATAGTGGGGTATGAGGTGATGAAGACATGTCTGTCTCATGGTATAGTGGGGTATGAGGTGATGAAGACATGTCTGTCTCATGGTATAGTGGGGTATGAGGTGATGAAGATAGTCTGTCTCATGGTATAGTGGGGTATGAGGTGATGAAGATAGTCTGTCTCATGGTATAGTGGGGTATGAGGTGATGAAGACATGTCTGTCTCATGGTATAGTGGGGTATGAGGTGATGAAGACATGTCTGTCTCATGGTATAGTGGGGTATGAGGTGATGAAGACATGTCTGTCTCATGGTATAGTGGGGTATGAGGTGATGAAGACATGTCTGTCTCATGGTATAGTGGGGTATGAGAGGTCTGTCTCATGAAGATAGTCTGTCTCATGGTATAGTGGGGAATGAGGTGATGAAGACATGTCTGTCTCATGGTATAGTGGGGTATGAGGTGATGAAGATAGTCTGTCTCATGGTATAGTGGGGTATGAGGTGATGAAGACATGTCTGTCTCATGGTATAGTGGGGTACGAAGGGATGAAGACATGCCATTCAAAATGGACACAGAACACTAGTTAGATTGTATAACATAGAACACAGTTGCGTCTCTATGGGTGGATACACGGACCTCTGTTCCCAGAACTAGGTGATGTCATGATGTTCAGTCTGCTCTGGGAAAGAATGGCCTGTAATTCCCTTTACTGTCCCAGATTATCATGCCCATAATGCACTTCTCTTGGGGAGCGAGTTTTTTGTTGTTGCTTCCCAGTAGTTGTGTGTGGATGGTGGGGCGACGGTGCTTGTTTATGTGTGTGTAGGGTATGTGTGTATGTGTAGTGTATGTATGTGTGTGTATGTGTGTATGTGTAGTGTATGTATGTGTAGTGTATGTATGTGTAGTGTATGTATGTGTAGTGTATGTGTAGTGTATGTGTAGTGTATGTATGTGTAGTGTATGTGTAGTGTATGTGTAGTGTATGTATGTGTGTGTATGTGTGTATGTGTAGTGTATGTATGTGTAGTGTATGTATGTATGTGTAGTGTATGTATGTGTATGTGTGTGTGTATGTGTAGTGTATGTGTGTGTAGTGTATGTGTGTGTAGTGTATGTATGTATGTAGTGTATGTGTGTGTAGTGTATGTGTGTGTAGTGTATGTGTGTGTGTGTATGTGTGTGTAGTGTATGTGTGTGTGTGTATGTGTGTGTGTATGTGTGTGTGTGTGTGTGTGTAGTGTATGTGTGTGTGTGTGTGTGTGTGTGTGTAGTGTATGTATGTGTGTGTATGTGTGTGTAGTGTGTGTGTATGTATGTATGTGTGTGTGTTGGTGTGTGTATGTGTAGTGTATGTATGTGTGTGTGTTGTGTGTGTATGTGTAGTGTATGTGTGTGTGGTGTATGTGTGTGTGTGTATGTGTAGTGTATGTATGTGTGTGTATGTGTGTGTGTTGGTGTGTGTATGTGTAGTGTATGTATGTGTGTGTGTTGGTGTATGTGTAGTGTATGTATGTGTGTGTGTTGGTGTGTGTATGTGTGGTGTATGTGTGTGTGTGTGTGTGTATGTGTGTGTATGTGTGCATGTGTGGTGTATGTGTGGTGTATGTGTGTGTGTTGGTGTGTGTATGTGTGTATGTGTGTGTGTGTGTGTGTATGTGTGTGTGTGTGTGTGTGTGTGTATGTGTAGTGTATGTGTGTGTGTTGGTGTGTGTATGTGTGGTGTATGTGTGTGTGTGTGTGTGTGTGTGTGTGTGTGTAGTGTGTGTGTGTGTGTGTGTGTGTGTGTGTGTGTGTGTGTGTGTGTGTGTGTGTGTGTGTGTGTGTGTGTGTGTGTGTGTGTGTGTGTGTGTGTGTGTGTGTTTGTGTGTGCATGTGCGCGTGTGCATGCATACTTCAAAGATAGACGGAGAGAAGGAGAGAGATGAAATACACAGAAAAACTAAGACATCATTTACCAACCATGAGATGGATCTTTTGGATTCCGTGGTCAATAAATATTTGGTCTTGTGCTTAGCCTATGGCTGTTCTTGGAACATTTACAGAATAAACCAGTCAACCAATCAACTCAATGGGTATTGGTGTGTTTCCAACAACCCAGAAGAGAACAGAACCACTCAGAAGAGCCACATAAACTCAAAATAGAAACGCCCCTTTTTCAGGACCCTCTCTTTTAAAGATAATTCGTAAAAATCCAAATAACTTTCTTCATTGGGGTTTTAACACTGTTTTCCATGTTTGTTCAATGAACCATAAACAATTCATGAACATGTACTGTGGAACGGTGGACACTAACAGCTTACAGACGGTGGGCAATTAAGATCACAATTATGAAAACTTAGGACACTAAAGAGGCCTTTCTACTGACTCTGAAAAACACCAAAGAAAGATGCTCAGGGTCCCTGCTCATCTGTGTGAACATGCCTTAGGCATGCTGCAAGGAGGCATGAGGACTGCAGATATGGCCCCACGGCAATGAATTGCAATGTCCGTACAGTGAGACGCCTAAGACAGCGCTACAGAGACAGGACGGACAGCTGATCTCCCTCGCAGTGGCAGACCACGTGTAACAACACCTGCACAGGATTGGTACGTCCGAACATCACACCTGAGGGACAGGTACAGGATGGCAACAACAACTGCCCGAGTTACACCAGGAACGTACAATCCCTCCATCAGTGCTCAGACTGTCTGCAATAGGCTGAGGGCTGTACTGAGGGCTTGCAGGCCTGTTAAAAGGCAGGTCCTCACCAGACATCACCGGCAACATCGTTGCCTATGGGCACAAACCCGCCTCACTCGACCAGACAGGACTGGCAGAAAGTGCTCTTCACTGATGAGTCGTGGTTTTGTCTCACCAGGGGTGATGGTCGGATTCGCGTTTATCGTCAAGGAATGAGCGTTACACCAAGGCATGTACTCTGGAGAGGGATTGATTTGGAGGTTGAGGGTCCGTCATGGTCTGGGGCGGTGTGTCACAGCATCATCGGACTGAGCTTGTTGTCATTGCAGGCAATCTCAACGCTGTGCGTTACAGGGAAGACATCCTCCTCCCTCATGTGGTACTCTTCCTGCATATGACCCTCCAGCATGACAATGCCACCAGCCATACTGTGAGTGTTTTCCTGCTAAAGGGAATGTCAGTGTTCTGCCATGGCCAGCAAAGAGCCCAGATCTCAATCCCATTGAGCACATCTGGGACCTGTTGGATCAGAGGGTGAGGACCATTCCTCCCAGAAATGTCCAGGAGCCTTGGTGGAAGAACTGGCAAATCTGGTGCAGTCCATGAGCAGGAGATGCACTGCAGTACTTAATGCAGCTAGTGGCCACACCAGATACTGACTGTTACTTTTGACCCCCCTTTGGTCAGGGACACATTATTCCATTTCTATTTTTTTTTTTTTTTAACTAGGCAAGTCAGTTAAGAACAAATTCTTATTTTCAATGATGGCTTAGGAACAGTGGTTTAACTGCCTTGTTCAGGGGTAGAACGACAGATTTTTACCTTGTCGGCTCGGGATTTGATCTTGCAACCTTTCGGTGACTAGTCCAATGCTCTAACCACTAGGCTACTTGCCTCCCTATTAGTCACATGTCTGTGGAACTTGTTCATTTTATGTCTCAGTTGTTGAATCCTGTTATGTTCATACAAATATTTACAAATGTTACGTTCTTATATGCTGAAAATAAACGCAATTTACAGTGAGAGGATGTTTCTATATATGCTGAGTTGAGATACTGTTACCAGAAGCATCCATCCAGAGATGGTTAGTGTCTTCATGTTCAACATATTGATTACCACAGACAGAGATGGTTAGTGTCTCCATGTTCAACATATTGATTACCACAGACAGAGATGGTTAGTGTCTCCATGTTCAACATATTGATTACCACAGACAGAGATGGTTAGTGTCTCCATGTTGACCACAGACAGAGATGGTTAGTGTCTAATGGTTAGTGTCTCCATATTGATTACCACAGACAGAGATGGTTAGTGTCTCCATGTTCAACATATTGATTACCACAGACAGAGATGGTTAGTGTCTCCATGTTCAACATATTGATTACCACAGACAGAGATGGTTAGTGTCTCCATGTTCAACATATTGATTACCACAGACAGAGATGGTTAGTGTCTCCATGTTCAACATATTGATTACCACAGACAGAGATGGTTAGTGTCTCCATGTTCAACATATTGATTACCACAGACAGAGATGGTTAGTGTCTCCATGTCAATCTATTGATTACCACAGACAGAGATGGTTAGTGTCTCCATGTTCAACATATTGATTACCACAGACAGAGATGGTTAGTGTCTCCATGTTCAACATATTGATTACCACAGACAGAGATGGTTAGTGTCTTCATGTTCAACATATTGATTACCACAGACAGAGATGGTTAGTGTCTCCATGTTCAACATATTGATTACCACAGACAGAGATGGTTAGTGTCTCCATGTTCAACATATTGTCTCCATGTTCAACATATTGATTACCACAGACAGAGATGGTTAGTGTCTCCATGTTCAATCAACATATTGATTACCACAGACAGAGATGGTTAGTGTCTCCATGTTACAATCTATTGATTACCACAGACAGAGATGGTTAGTGTCTCCATGTTCAACATATTGATTACCACAGACAGAGATGGTTAGTGTCTCCATGTCAATCTATTGATTACCACAGACAGAGATGGTTAGTGTCTCCATGTTCAACATATTGATTACCACAGACAGAGATGGTTAGTGTCTCCATGTTCAACATATTGATTACCACAGACAGAGATGGTTAGTGTCTCCATGTTCAACATATTGATTACCACAGACAGAGATGGTTAGTGTCTCCATGTTCAACATATTGATTACCACAGACAGAGATGGTTAGTGTCTCCATGTTCAACATATTGATTACCACAGACAGAGATGGTTAGTGTCTTCATGTTCAACATATTGATTACCACAGACAGAGATGGTTAGTGTCTTCATGTTCAACATATTGATTACCACAGACAGAGATGGTTAGTGTCTCCATGTTCAACATATTGATTACCACAGACAGAGATGGTTAGTGTCTTCATGTTCAACATATTGATTACCACAGACAGAGATGGTTAGTGTCTCCATGTTCAACATATTGATTACCACAGACAGAGATGGTTAGTGTCTCCATGTTCAACATACTGATTACCACAGACAGAGATGGTTAGTGTCTTCATGTTCAACATATTGATTACCACAGACAGAGATGGTTAGTGTCTCCATGTTCAACATACTGATTACCACAGACAGAGATGGTTAGTGTCTCCATGTTCAACATATTGATTACCACAGACAGAGATGGTTAGTGTCTCCATGTCAATCTATTGATTACCACAGACAGAGATGGTTAGTGTGGTTCTCCATGTTCAACATACTGATGGATGATGAAGGGGAAGGGAGATGTGAAGGATGGTTAGTGTCTCCAAGACAGAAGGTTAGTGTCTCCAGATGTGAAGACAGAGAGGAAGGGAGATGTTCAACATATTGATTACCACAGACAGAGATGGTTAAGTTCAGGAAGGGAGATGTGAAGGGAGATGTGAAGGGGAAGGGAGATGTGAAGGGAGATGTGAAGAGGAAGGGAGATGTGAAGAGGAAGGGAGATGTGAAGGGGAAGGGAGATGTGAAGGGGAAGGGAGATGTGAAGGGGAAGGGAGATGTGAAGGGGAGATGTGAAGGGGAAGGGAGATGTGAAGGGGAAGGGAGATGTGAAGGGAAGGGAGATGTGAAGAGGAAGGGAGATGTGAAGGGGAAGGGAGATGTGAAGGGGAAGGGAGATGTGAAGGGAAGGAAGGGAGATGTGAAGGGGAAGGGAGATGTGAAGGGGAAGGGAGATGTGAAGGGGAAGGGAGATGTGAAGGGAGATGTGAAGAGGAAGGGAAGGGAGATGTGAAGGGGGAGATGAAGGGAGATGTGAAGGGAGATGTGAAGGGGAAGGGAGATGTGAAGGGAGATGTGAAGAGGAAGGGAGATGTTATTTCCAAACACTCCTTGGATGTGGTCTGTCTGAAAGGTGTGGCATGCTGCTCACCCAGTAGTCAAGTTGAGATGAAGCGCGCCATTTTGACTTGAGTAGAAGAGGCACATTAAAAAAAGAGCCTGTATGCATCCCAAATGACACCCTATTCCCTATTTAGTGCACTGCTTTTGACCAGAGTCCTGTGGGCCCTGGTCAAATGTAGTGCACCACATAGGGAATAGAGTTTGGTTTGGAGGCAGCCCAGTGTACACAACACACCGGGGTAAAGGGAGTAGAGTTTGGTTTGGTACGCAGCCCAGTATACACAACACACCAGGGTAAAGGGAGTAGAGTTTGGTTTGGAGGCAGCCCCAGTGTAGACAACACACCAGGGTAAAGGGAGTAGAGTTTGGTTTGGTACGCAGTATACACAACACACCAGGGTAAAGGGAGTAGAGTTTGGTTTGGTACGCAGCCCCAGTATACACAACACACCAGGGTAAAGAGAGTAGAGTTTGGTTTGGAGGCAGCCCCAATATACACAACACACCAGGGTAAAGGGAGTAGAGTTTGGTTTGGTACGCAGCCCCAGTGTAGACAACACACCGGGGTAAAGGGAGTAGAGTTTGGTTTGGAGGCAGCCCAGTGTAGACAACACACCGGGGTAAAGGGAGTAGAGTTTGGTTTGGAGGCAGCCCCAATGTACACAACACACCAGGGTAAAGGGAATAGAGTTTGGTTTGGAGGCAGCCCCAATATACACAACACACCAGGGTAAAGGGAATAGAGTTTGGTTTGGAGGCAGCCCCAATATACACAACACACCAGGGTAAAGGGAATAGAGTTTGGTTTGGTACGCAGCCCCAATATACACAACATACCAGGGTAAAGGGAGGCGCTCTGTCCTTGATAGAAATTGCTTAAGAATCGTGCCAGTTGACTGATACTGTAGTAATTCCATGAAAACATGGGCTTACGTCCCAAATTGCACCCTACTCACTATTTAGTGGATGCTGTACCATGTGGTCGTGTCTCAGAGAGAGGGGGGTGTTGAGAGAGGGGGGTAGAGAGAGAGCAGGGGGTGAGAGAGAGAGGGGGGTGTGTAGAGAGTTTGGTTTGGGTGTGGGTAAAGGAGAGGGGTGAGAGAGAGAGAATCGGGGGTGTGTGTGAGAGAGAGAGAGTGAGAGAGAGAGAGGGGGTGGGGGGTAGAGAGAGAGAGAAGGGTAGAGAGAGAGAGATAGAGAGAGGGGGATAGAGAGAGAGAGAGGGGGGGGGTGTAGAGAGAGAGAGAGAGAGAGGGTAGAGAGAGAGAGGGAGGGTGAAAGAGAGAGAGAGAAGGAGGAGAGAGAGAGATAGAGAGAGAGGGGTGAGAGAGAGAGGGGGTGTAGAGAGAGAGAGAGAGAGAGGG